>NC_089754.1:5612802-5625302 GCF_040412425.1 Macrobrachium rosenbergii | reverse complement strand
CCTACTCCTTTGATCTTTTTACTGGCGAGGAATTCACTTTCAGGTGAAGCCTATCGCTCCGAGGCCCGACGCCACCACTCCAGAAAGAAAACAAGCAGACTCTGTCCAGCCAGCAGCCAGGCCACATCCCTGTCTCAGGTGACAGCTCAAACTTCATGATCGTAAACCCGAGACGTGGTGTTTTGGAGCTCAAATATTTGTCTGAAATAGGCAAGCCAAGAGTGAATTTGGCGCCCGTCACCTTCTGTCTATCTTCAATAACTTCCTTCCATTTCTCTCATTTAACTTCAAGCTTAAACCCTTCCTCTCCAAAGCTTCCCCCTTTGTGTGACGGCAAGCATGTGTTCCTTGTTTCAAAAGCCCAATCCACCACGATTCCAAGACTGTGATTAAGTGATTTCTCATATTTATAATCTGGGCTACATAATGTTTAGAATTTAAGAACGTGCATTTGTGTAATACTTTTATGGGGAGATTTCCTTTCTCTTCCATATTGTAATAACTACTGACCTCTCTTACAGGAGCCATCTTAACCTGTCCAGTCCACAAATCTATGCCCCACTAGTTCTGACTGCCATCCAAATCTCGCAACCATTCCTGGTCGTAGCCTGATTGCAAGAATCCATTGCCCCCACAGAAATCATCATAATTAAGTGATTACCATTACCCTGGAGTTCACCCCTTCCAATGTATTACATTCTGTGAAGTGATTCATTTTTAACATAACAGAGTCATTTGTTATAACGGGGATTGTTCTATCTGTGGCCCCTCATATTTACATTGCTTATTTGCAAATTACTGCATTATTGCTCTATCGTATGTAATTTATGTGTCTGGAAATTTTTTGTGTTTTACATTCTTTTTTGGTCTTGCATATTTGCCCCATTCTCTGTAAATAAACCCATTTTTAACTGTAAAAGAATTCTAATTCCAAATGGCAACCTTCATTATTTATGTACATCCAGGAAGATTCTAAGGTGAGTTTCCAGTAGTTCTACTTTCATTCATAAACTCGGGGCCGCCCTTGGTACGAAGGCAGTCCATATAAATAAATTGTTCCAATTACCTCCTACCCCAAGGACCCAGTTTATGAAAAATATATATATATATATATATATATATATATATATATATATATATATATATATATATATATATATATATATATATATATATATATATATATATATATATATATATATATATATATATACATACATACACATATATATACATATGTACATATGTATGTGTGTGTGTAATAAGCCGGTTTTGAGGCCTATACTTTAAGTCTCTGTTTTAAGAATAGAGGTTGGTATCTCGCTTTTCCCGAGATATGCATGATAGTATGAGCTGACTTGCTATGCCAGCTGGTCTGTCATCTTCACATCATAAGTTATTCATTGCCCCCTAGCTAAATTCTAAGGTCTACTGGAATGAGATACTAAATACAAAACTAAAACTTTATTGACAAAAAGATAACTAAATTAACTTCAAATAAGTTACGAAGAATGAAATCGAATGATTCAACATAACTATGAAAATCTTCTAGAGAAATAAGGTCCAAATCCTAAGCACCCAATTATTTAAGGAAATACAAAAATAACCCATCTGTCATTCAAAACATAAAAGGTCACGTAATTACATTCAGGTCATTTCCTAGTTAAATGTCACACCACTCCCTTGGAGGGAGGAGGAAGGAGGAAGGAATACCTGTAAAAAAAACAAGCGTTATATTAAAAACCAGAAAATGTAAAAAAAAAAAAAAATGCAGAAACACAAGATTTCACTGCAACAGGGATAATGTCTTTGCCCAGGGTCTGAAAGAAAAATTTAAAATGTTTATAAGTGGTACTCACTTCACCATAGTCCTCTGGAAACACAGATTCGATCTGTGTGTTTTCTCTGTTACACAGACCACATAACAATGTCACTAAGTTCGGATCCCATTGTCTACTCATTCTATGAAAAACTCGCATTATATGGGTTTGTCAACGCACATATGAACACACTCTCGTGACATCGTTCAAGTTCAAGGTAAGGTAAGACAACGCCTCCTGTAAAACAGGGCGTCGTTTACTCACACACTCCATTGTAATGTTCTCTTCAAATCCGGATTTATAACAGGATAAACCTTCTCGAAGGTTCTTTTCCTGAAAACGCATTTCCACTCAATGTATATTGTCACCAAGGGTCTCTGAGCACGTTGACTTTTGCTGCAAGCGAAAGATCCAGCATTTTCTTACATGCTGTGTATAGTCATATGATCTCATGAACAGCTGATACATTCTTTTCAAAGGTCACCTTTGTGACCAGTTACATATATATATATATATATATATATATATATATATATATATATATATATATATATATATATATATATATATATATATATATATATATATATATATATATATATATATATATATATATATATATATATAATCAAACTGAACGTCGCTTATTCCAAATCGGAATTTTTAAAAGATGATATTCAACTGCAGTTCTCAGACGGTTAAATTTGAATCGTTTCCGACATTTGCATTCAATCCAAATATGATTTTTAATGTGTGTGAGAGAGAGAGAGAGAGAGAGAGAGAGAGAGAGAGAGAGAGAGAGAGAGAGAGAGAGAGGGAAATTCAATATTGTAATTATAATTAATTATTTTTGGTGCTAAGATTTCTCGATAGCAATTTGTAGATTTTATTACATTTCATTAAATATATCTATATCTATAAGTATATTTATATATATATATATATATATATATATATATATATATATATATATATATATATATATATATATATATGTGTGTGTGTGTGTGTGTGTGTGTGTGTGTGTGTGTGTGTGTGTGTGTGTGTGTGTGTGTGTGTGTATTGTCACAAATTGATCAAGCACCTGGTTTTTACACAAATAATAAGACCAAAAGTTACCTCACTTCGACCAAATACTTGAAACCTCATAACAAAAATATTAAGACTGAATACTCTAAAGGTATAGTGATCCCATAAAACTTACTTATCACTTGAGAAAAAACCAATCTAACTTTATCAAGTTATGGGTGAGGTAACAACTAAGCTATAAACAGACCAGTGGAAAATGGGCATCACTTCAACAAACAATGTAACTGTTTCTCTGCTTCTATTTCACCTAGATAAGTCTCAGGTGAACAGATATATCACTTACCTTCATTTCTCTAATCACTGGTGGTCAAAATGAAACACTGTGCTTTTAAAACTTTAAACAGACAAATCTATTTCTAAGTTCAAAAGTTATATGCAGAGTTCACCATCTCAAAAAGATTTACTGTTATCTGACAACAGTGTAATATTTAATTATTTCTCAATCAAGAGTAATTCACAAAACTTTAATTTATTAAGCAATTTGGTTAAGTAAGATTCAAACCATTAACTTTCACTCAAGCTTTAACCATACACCTGATTAATTAAACTCAACACAAGTATTCACCAAAATATTACTGACTGCATTCCATATAAGTATTCTCTGAAATCTCTATAATAAGTATGCACTGACAAAATGCTAAGTAACCACCAATACAAAACTTTGGAACACACTGTGTAATAATAAAATTCGAGCAATATGATAACACAGACATATAAGAATGAAATACGCAAAAAATGGAAACATACCAACAGCAATTTCACTAAGACAAAAAATATGTTTAAAGATTATATCAATCTTTCAAATGATTACCTTCACTTTAAAAAAAAAAGGTTAAACTCACGTCTTTCTAAGACTTTCTCAAATACAACACTGCTAAGTCACAGTGATATACACAATGATATATAATTAGCAGCAAGACACATTAGAATTAATTAAAAGAGATATTATCCACCTCTTATCAAAATAATAATTCTCTTTTACCTAGAACATCACTTTAACTCTTAACATAATAAAAACCAGTAAACATCACATTACCTTTTACATGTGGTACACCATTATACACTTTACACAATGCTTGCACAATATAAATACCTTAGATCACTCTTACAAAATGTATACACTTCGTGGGTGAATTTAACAAAACTTGTTCAAAATAGGAGAGCAATCAATATAAAACCCTTATTCATGAATGGTAATTGAGAGAGAGAGAGAGAGAGAGAGAGAGAGAGAGAGAGAGAGAGAGAGAGAGGATCTTTATCCCAGCAACCCCTGTTCCTAACTAACTGTTTCTGATTCAGTACTCCTCTTTTATCTTCAAGCCCTCCCAGAATACTAAAAGAATACATAAGTATACATACATCATACATACAGGTATACATGTACAGTATACATACAGGACTGGAGCTTTAAGCGCCTTATCTCAGTGATTGACATCATCTGCTCACTCAAACCACCTGGACAAACAAAGAGAAGTGTCTTTGACCAAATTCTTGGTGGGCTGTCCGTGTGTCAACTTCACTCTCTCACTTCCCCATTCTTTCTACTCAAGAGTATGGAAACATATAATAAGCATAGGGAAATACAAAAATTTCAGATTGGGCACACAGAATAAATGTGTAACAAGCAATTTGCCGATAGCTGTCAACTCATTAGAGATAAGACAAGAGGCCTCTGCTGAACACGACTTCCTCCAAACACTTATGTCAATACAAGATGTGGGTAAGTGATAATTGTTCAAAAATATCTCCCTCATTCTACAGCATTAACACTCAGTACTCGATTGAATATAATGCACAATACATTAAACCAATGGGAAAAATACATATCAAAACATAGTTGAAAATCACATGATATACAATTTATCTGTAAGAAAAAGACATTCTAAAATCATATCATCATATCTCACAACAAATGACGAATCTGCAAGCAAAACATCAAAATTTTTATAGAGACACATATCACACTTGTAGAATGGTTTTATATATTATAACACATTATAATATTATATATATATATATATATATATATATATATATATATATATATATATATATATATAGATAGATAGATAGATAGATAGATAGATAGATAAATATAGATTTAGTTACCAAAAATCATTAATTATAAGTACAATATTGAATTTCTCTATCTCTCTTTCTCTTTCTATCTCCCTCACACAAACACACACACATTAAAAAGCATATATGGACAGAATGTACATGTCGGAAACCAGATTCAAATTTAACCTTCTCAGAACAGCAATTTTCTTATTTGCAGAAATGGATGTGCCAGAAGACCCCAGTATAGACGATATGAAAAACATAGCCCAAGTAAGGGTTCTTTGTTACACTAGGCTCAAATGTATAGTTTCAAACCAGTGAGCCATTATGTGTTTCCTAATCCTGTCTGGAATTTTAAATAGTGTGTAATTACAATTTTTTTCTTTTCGTAAGATATTATTTCCTGAAAGAACTTACCGCAACGAAAAAAAAAAAACTTAAAAACTCAAAATCAGTTAAGGAAATTCAGAACCACTGACCCGAATAGAAATATCTTTTAATGGATTTATAATCAATAAAATGTAGAAAATGTAATGGAAAACAATTTAGAATTTTACATATCAAATAAATCATCCCAAACTTTATGATGTTCGCATACTATATAAAGTTCTCTCTCTCTCTCTCTCTCTCTCTCTCTCTCTCTCTCTCTCTCTCTCTCTCTCTCTCTCTGTTACATAAGGAGAAAAGTTCTACTAGTAAACTTCAGGAATGCTGTCCACTACCTGACTGCGTGAAAAACTAAAGCACGCCCACATGTGCAGTGAACTAACGAACAGCTCCAATTATGTTCCTCTCACACTGATTCGTCCCTTGACAACAACTGTGTAAAATGCTTCCCTACCAAATAGGTCGCACAACTGGTAAACCTAGAATGAAGAATACCTGTTAATAGGGTTCAGATGGGTTATAGGTGGAAATCAAAATAGGAAAATCCGTTTGGTGCATTCGGGACAGTTCTGCAGTATTTTAATGTGATTTGTAAAAATATGATGAAGAAAACTACCAGTCAAGGGACTCATTTCTTCTTCTTCTTCTTCTTCTTCTTCTTCTTCTTCTTCTTCTTCTTCTTCTTCTTTCTTCTTCTTCTTCTTCTTCTTCATCTAATTATTATTCTATTATTATTATTATTATTATTATTATTATTATTATTATTATTATTATTATTATTATTATTATTATTATTATTATTATTATTATTATTTCATTTTTTTTACTATCACAGTTATCCTATTCGACTGGGTGGTTTTTATAGTGTGGGGTTCTGGGTTTCATCCTGCCTACTTAGCAGTCCATCACTTTTCTCACAATGTGCGCTGTTTCTAGCAGCACACTTTTCTGCATGAGTCCTGGAGCTACTTCGACATCTAGTTTTTCCAGATTCTTTATCAGGGATCTTGGGATTGTGTCTAGTGTTCCTATAATTATGGGTACAATTTCCACTGGCATATTCCATACCTTTCTTATTTTGATTTTCAGGTCTTGATACATATCAATTTTCTCTCTCTTTCTCATCTACTCTGGTGTCCCATGGTACTGCAACATCAGTGAGTGACACTTTCCTCTTGATTTTGTCAATCAACGTCACGTCTGGTCTATTGGCAGTATCACCCTATCTGTTCTGATACCACAGTCCCAGAGGATCTTTGCTTGATCATTTTCTATCACTTCCTCAGGTTGGTGTTCTTACCACTTATTATTGCAAGCTAGCTGATGTTTTTTGCGCAGGCTCCAGTGGAGGCCTTTTGCCACTGAATCATGCCTCTTTTTGTACTGGTTCTGTGCAAGCGCTGGACATTCGCTTGCTCTGTGGTTTATGGTCTCGACTTTCATATTGCACTTCCTGCATATGGGTGAGATGTTATTTCCATCTATTGTTCTTTGGACATATCTGGTTCTTAGGGCCTGATCTTGTGCCGCTATTAGCATTCCTTCTGTTTCCTTCTTGTGTTCTCCCCTCTGCAGCCATTGCCATGTTTCATTGCTGGCCAGTTCTTTTGTCTGTCTCATGTACTGTCCGCACATTGGTTTGTTGTGCCATTCCCCTGTTCTGTTTTTCATTCTCCTGTCTTTATATTTCTGGGTCTTCATCTACTTTTTTCAGTCCTTGTTCCCATACACTCCTTAGCCACCCGCCTTCACTGGTTTTCAGATATTGCCCCAGTGATCTGCTCTCGATGTTGACGCAGTCCTCTATGCTTAGTAGCCCTCTCCCCACTTCCTTTCATGTTATGTATAGTCTGTCTGTATTTGCTCTTGGGTGTAGTGTTTTGTGTATTGTCATGTGTTTTCTAGTTTTCTGGTCTATGCTGCGGAGTTCAGCCTTTGTCCACTCCACTACCCCTATGCTGTATCTGATTACTGGTACTGCCCATGTGTTTATGGCTTTCGTCATGTTTCCAGTGTTGAGTTTTGACTTAAGTATTGCCTTAAGTCTCTGCATACATTCTTTCCTGGTCGTTTCCTTCATCTCTTGGTATTTTGTATCCTCACCTTCTATTATTCTCAGGTATTTGTATCCTGTCTCATCTATGTGTTTGGTGCTATTCCCATCTGGTAGCTTTATCCCTTCAGTCCTTGCTACTTTGCCTTCTTGTATGTTGACCAAGGGGCATTATTCTATTCCAAACTCCATCCTGATGTCCCCAGATACAATCCTTACAGTCTGGATTAGGGTGTCTATTTCCTTGATGCTCTTACCACACAGCTTGATGTCGCCCATGAAGATCAGATGGCTAATTCTGTTAACTCCTTTCTTGAGTTGGTACCCACCAGCCATCTTCTGTGGTACTTTTGTCATGGGAATCATGGCTACTACGAAGAGTAGTGGAGACAGTGAGTCACCTTGAAAGATCTCTCTCCTGATGTTAACCTCTGCTAGTCTTATCCCAGAGTTTGTAAGTACTGTATTCCAGTTGCCCATTGTATTTTTAAGGAAGCTGATGGTGTTTTCCCCTGCCCCATATATTTTCAGGAATTCTATTAGCCACGTGTGCAGTATCATATCGAAGGCTTTCTTGTAGTCAATCCATGCCATGCTTAGGTTGGTTCTCCTTCCCTTACTCTTCTTCATTACCATTTTGTCTATTAGGAGCTGGTCTTTTGTGCCCCTACACTTCCTTCTGCAGCCCTTCTGTTGATGGGGGATGGTGTTTGTATCCGCTAGGTAGTTGTATAGCCTTTCACTGATGATACCTGTTAGTAACTTCCACATTATTGGTAGGCAGGTGATAGGCCTGTAGTTACTTGCTATATTTCCCTTGTTCTTGTATTTCTGTACTAAGGATGTTCTCCCTGTGGTCATCCATTTGGGTGCATGGTGGTTTGTGATACAATGCTGGAGTTGTTCTACTATTCGTGGGTGTAGGACCTTTAAGTTTTTGAGCCAGTACCAATAGACTTCATCGGGACCTGGGGCTTTCCAGTTGGGCATTTTCTTTAGTTGGTGTCTGACTGTGTCTGTCGTGATCTCGAAGAATCTTTGTTTTATTCTCCCCATTTCTCCTGCCTTGATTTCCTGGAGCCATGTTGCATGTTTGTTGTGTGATGCCGGATTGCTCCATATGTTTTCCCAGAGTCTCTTACTTGGTTCGGCTTCAGGAATTTCCTGGTGGTTGTCTTTCCCTCTTAGTTGGCTGTATAGTCTTTTCTAGTTGGTTCTGAAGAGTTTGTTCTGTTGGTATCCTTTATTCCTGTTCATGTACCGTTGGATCTTATGTGCTTTGGCCTTAACCCTCTGTTTTATATCTTCTATATTGTTGTTTAGTCCCTTCCTGTACTTTGCATTTCTCATTCACTTCCTCTCTTGTTTTCTTGCTTCTTAGCCAGCCCTATGAGAGCTGAAAGTCAGCTCAGTGGTCTGGTAAAACTACTTTAACAATAATAATAATAATAATAATCTCTTTCAGTTTACTCATTATTATTATTATTATTATTATTATTATTATTATTATTATTATTATTATTATTATTATTATTATTATTATTATTATTATTATAACATAAATTGCATACATTTTCATTAAGCGACGTGAAAGGTCGTAAACTTTCTTAATAATTTCATTCTTTGTGTTTGAACATTAGTCTGCAAATCCAATGAGGTTAGAACTAAATCGAAGTTGTACAAAATAAGACAATCGCATCTAAAATTTGAAAATTTTGAATTTTTACAGCTAATTTACATGATAAAGTACGATAGATCTTGAAATATTCACTATTTCTGTATGTACAACATACTTTTATCACACAAAACTATTTTTCAATTTATTTTCAATCATCAATAAATTTATGCGTTGTTATTATCTACAGAAATATTTTTTAGACATTTAACAACTAAAGTATCTCCTCGGTAATCTTTTGTCGATGCAAAAATATGAAACAATAAAGTTCACGTTTGAATCTGTCAGTTTTTGGTTTAAATGTCTCCTTGTCTATGTACATGTAAAATTTGTATGTCTTGAAGCGCCTACGATAAATATTGCCCCTAAAAATAATCGTCCTCTTTTATGTGCGTTGTGAGAGAGAGAGAGAGAGAGAGAGAGAGAGAGAGAGAGAGAGAGAGAGAGAAATATTTGTATCAGCATGAGAATGCTTGCATGTTATGCCAAGATAGCCAATTTGCATACAAAATTGCGGTGATGTTTCTTTCGTGATAGCACTCGTAAAATTAGATTCCGGTATTTATGTATGTAAAATGCTTACAGGAAAAGGCGTCTTTTCGATTTCAGTGCCAGCGCTGATATGAAAATACTTGTCTTTTGAAAAACAAATAAATTCGAGTTTTCTTTTCCAAAGTAGGAGAACACTAAAAGAAGAAATCAATTTCCATAAAAACAGAAGTCTAATGCAAAGACTAAGCGACAAATTTAATTCCCTAAATAAGAGAAAACATTCATATTAAAAAAACATTTCACCAAACAATGAAAACAGTGTTGAATAAAAGGACATTTTAAATATTTAAATAAAAGAAAACCTTCACATGAAAAAGATCAAGTGTCACGCATAGTTGAGTCGATTCGCTAAAGATAACCAGAACATGTTGATGTTCGTTTTCTTCTCTGATTTCTACACTACACACGATCACACAGACAGACAGACAGACACACACGCGCCGCCCACACACACACACACACACACACATATATATATATATATATATATATATATATATATATATATATATATATATATATATATATATATATATATATATATATATATATATATTCATTACATTGTCTTGTAATATGTATATCATTCCATGATTTTGATATATTTGCTGTTCTAGTTATAATGTATTCTGTGTATGATAATAGTTGTTGAAATATCGTATGTAGTGTAGTGTCAGATCTCACAAAAATTAATTATTCAGATGACTTAACAGAGTGATTTAGAATTAACAATACGTTTTTAATAATAGCGTAGTATATGATTGCGTATTTTGTCTCCCAGCCACGTGTGTTCTACGAGTGCTTTGTTTTGCTTTGATTGTCATCGCAAAAGATATAACGTGTTGACAGGTTGGGATAACAGTCAAGTTGAGTAAGACTTTTGTCTCACACAAGAAAAAGATGAATGATTTCATAATGTTACATGCATTGCTCTGATCACATCCCATACGATTTTATGTTAGTCATGTACACCTTTTTGAGAGTAAAAGCACATGTCTTGATCGATTACGTCATGTTTTGTAAAACTGCAGTTCAAAACATTTTGCTTCTTGCTGGAATCATAAAAACCTGCTCATTCTGATTTCAGAGACCTTTCGTGTGGCTCCATCTCTCTCTCTCTCTCTTTCATTCTTCAAACGAGGGAAGTTATTAACATAAAATATTTGTGAGGTCATTGATATTAATCATAGCTTCTGAGATCTGATAGTCGGGGTAACAAGTGTGTATATTCGTAACGGCAGCTAACAAAAAATTGTGTTTTGTGAATCTTGAGCAGCTGCATTTGGAGTAAATTTTGTGAAACTTTTCACAAGTTTTTTTTAAGGTAGCATTTGGAGTAAATTTTGTGACACTTTTCACAAGTTTTTTTTAAGGTAAAGTGAATTTTACTTATTATTACCATGGTATAATAAGGTGTATTAAGGGGTTTTTGTCTTTGCGAAATTGTTTTTGGTAAATCTTTTGTGTATTTTTATATGTTCTTGTATTTGCATTCTCTTAATTTTTCACATTTTATATAGTGGTGGTTTAACATTCATTAACTTAACATTTTAAGTATGTAATGATAATTTAACTTGGATACTGATTTAATTTTCATTTACTTAGATTTTCTTTTAAAATCTGAAGTATTTCTGAATAGTTTAAGTTTTGCTTGATTAATTCAGTTTCTTGATAAATTAACCTTTGTAATTTAACTCAAGAATTAATTAAATTTTGTGTTGTTTTCAAGCAATAGTAAGTTTTTTAGATTGTGAATTCTAATTATAAATTTTGAATTTAAAAATAAAATTTTTGTATTTAAAATTTTCAAAAACACAGTTTCATTTATTGACCACCAGCAAATAGGATTGATTGTGTGCACAAGGCAAAGTGATAATTTTCTTTTGTTCCTTTAGTTTTGCTGACATGAATTAAGACCAAGGAAACAGTTAAAGTTGTTTGATGGAGTGATGTCCTTTTACTTTAATATTTTTCTTGTTTAATTGTTGATACCCCACACTTGTTTTGATAAAGTTAGTTTGATTTTTCACATGATTAATAAGCCTTCTAAAGGATCACTGTTACCTTTACAGTACTCAATCGTAATTTTTAGTGTTATGAGAGCTCAGGTATATGGCAGAAGTGAGGTAAATTTTTCAATTCTGTGATTAGTTGTGTAATAACCAGTACTTGGAACACATCATGCCAATATATATATATATATATATATATATATATATATATATATATATATATATATATATATATATATATATATATATATATATATATATATATATATATATATATATATATATATATATATATATATATATATATATATATATATATATATATTATCCTTCTGCTATGAATTTTCCAATATACATATATGTATTACGCTATCCTTCTTGTATAGACATTCTTTTGCATCAGCGTTAAACTACTGTGAACTTTCAGCCCCAAAAGTAGACTAAAGTAAAACACTGAGGGGAGAGTTAGTTATGTTCACAACAGGAATTTAACACAAGAACCAAGTAATTGTAATAAGATTCAGATGGCTGACTGATAGCTATAATGGATCACATGATGCTCGGAAAAAATGAGAGTGAATATATCAGATTTCTATTTGCAACAGACTCATTGAACCTGATTTTTCTCAAGATCTGTAGTGTTTCTCTTCAGCTTTAGAAGTGCAATTGTAGTCCTCAGTGATGAGCCAGAGGAGGGAATAAGAGCAGATAAAGCAGGGATTAGGAGAAACAGTATCAACAAAAAAGTAACATACATTTCAGTGATCTCACAATAACTGGTGGCGAAGCAACAATCCGAACATGGAAAATCAGACATGAAATTTCTTTACATCAGTCAGCCACTATTTCTC
>NC_089754.1:5595302-5607802 GCF_040412425.1 Macrobrachium rosenbergii | reverse complement strand
AAGGGAATTTTAGTTGATAATAAGTCCACCGTCCCGTGGGGTCGAACCAGCGACGGACGAGGACTCAGGTATACAGGACGCACTAACCCATTCGGACACAAGAGAGGTTATAAGTGAATATCGCCTCCCATCAACTCACCCGTCGAACTCAGATGTTTTGCATTTGGAGACGATATCCACCCACCTCTGCCATGTTGACCGTGTAGTGCGTTTGTCGCACATGGCCATATTATGACTATTTATCACATCATCGTGATTCATATACAATCAGAAAGCTACAAACGTCCTTTAATATCCAATTCGCTCTACCTCGGAAATAATATATTTTCATATATGTTACCGAAGGGGAATTTTTTAGTTGATAATAAGTCCACCGTTCCGTGGGGTCGAACCAACGACGGACGAGGACTCAGGACTACAGGGACGCACTAACCCATTCGGACACAAGAGAGGTTATAAGTGAATATCGCCTCCCATCAACTCACCCGTCGAACTCAGATGTTTTGCATTTGGAGACGATATCCACCCACCTCTGCCATGTTGACCGTGTAGTGCGTTTGTCGCACGTAGCCATATTATGACTATTTATCACATCACCGTGATTCATATACAATCAGAAAGCTACAAACATCCTTTAATATCCAATTCGCTCTACCTCGGAAATAATATATTTTCATATATGTTACCGAAGGGGAATTTTTTTTTTAGTTGATAATAAGTCCACCGTCCCGTGGGGTCGAACCAGCGACGGACGAGGACTCAGGACTACAGGGACGCACTAACCCATTCGGCCACAAGAGAGGTTATAAGTGAATATCGCCTCCCATCAACTCACCCGTCGAACTCAGGTGTTTTGCATTTGGAGACGATATCCACCCACCTCTGCCATGTTGACCGTGCAAGTGCGTTTGTCTCTCACGTAGCCATATTATGACTATTTATCACATCACCGTGATTCATATACAATCAGAAAGCTACAAACGTCCTTTAATATCCAATTCGCTCTACCTCGGAAATAATATATTTTCATACATGTTACCGAAGGGGAATTTTTTAGTTGATAATAAGTCCACTGTCCCGTGGGGTCGAACCAGCGACGGACGAGGACTCAGGACTACAGGGACGCACTAACCCATTCGGCCACAAGAGAGGTTATAAGTGAATATCGCCTCCCATCAACTCACCCGTCGAACTCAGGTGTTATCAGTCACGAGACCAATGTCAAATCTCTTTACTGCTGGCTTTCAGTCGCAAATTTTCCTCTCTCAGTCTAGTTATTTCACTTTCCCCACATATCACGCAGGTCTGAATATACTATACGTACAATTGTAAATGTATATAAATAGATAAATAAATAAATAAATAAATAAATAAATAAAAAATATATATATATATATATATATATATATATATATATATATATATATATATATATATATATATATATATATATATATATATATATATATATATATATATATATATATATATATATATATAATAATACATTTACGATTTAACCTGGGGAAATGCTTATCACGAGCCAGTTATAGACTCTAAATGAATTATTTCGTTACTTACATCTAATTTTGTATAAAATCTGACAGCTATTGATTCAGAAAATCGTAAAAAAACAAGGAAAAGGGGGAATTTTAACTGAGCTGAGGGCTCTACTTACAAGGAAGTTGTAAGTAAACACGTTTGGGTAAGTTTAAGATTACGTGTATTTACAGGAAATGAACCATCAGAAGATGAAATGGACTAATCAGGCAGGCAAGGCCTGAGAGGTTAATTATAACTGGGACACTTGAAGGTATATCCGTCGGTGTGATGATGCTGATACAAGGCACAGTCAAGAGATATTTCCATGGCTAACAAACACTCTGTAAACAGAGACATTTACGAAGTAAAAGCCAGTAAGGACACAATAAAATATGCATAGGACAAGGCGAGTGCAGAGGGTGCCAAAGAAGCCTTGAACACACGATTTTATGTAATTATTTCAACACAGGCATTTAGGTAACACTGCCCTAACAAGGCAAGGTGGATAGGGAAATACTGGCACTTGGAAATGGAAATAGGAAGTTTAGTACGAGAATTAAAACAGTGTGACTGACTGGAAGAACCTTTGCAACAGATCACTTTACTTTGTAGAAGAGGTGGCTTCAGCGAGGGTAATGGCGGCGGAGGAGGGCTAAGGGCTTCACTGGTAAGAATATGAAGGGTCCCTACAAGATATGACCACGTAGTAGGGCATGGCTCCCTGAAGGAGGCGGGAATGGAGGGGGAGATGTGTCTCGCTCGCGTCCAGCAAGTCTCTCTCTCTTGTTCCTTCGGTCAGGCCCTTATATGACTTCAGTCAGGGATTACTGAAGTCATCCACAGGTAGATGGGGTTGGTGTCGTTCCCCTATGCGCGTGCATCGTTTATGACTCAAGATCAAGTTGTTCATGCCAGATGTCCTTTCTCTAAATCTGCCTCACTGGTTCTATTCTGCCTCCGGCCAGACTTAGTCTCTACACGACATCGTGTCTGTAAACAAAAGGTTCCAGCAGCATCACATGTTCGAGAAGAGAAAGTTGAAAGGGATATACAGAGTGCGATTAACGGATTAGGGGAGGGGTCAATATTCCTTTCGCCCCTCTGTGACAGGCTGTGCCAAAATTCACTGTTGTATTTTCCAGCTTTAAATTAAGCATTTGATGGCTGGGATGCTTGGGATGATATATATATATATACTATATATATACACATAAATATACATATATATATATATATATATATATATATATATATATATATATATATATATATATATATATATATATATATATATATATATATATATATATATATATATATATATACATATATATATATATATATATATATATATATATATATATATATATATATAAACTGTATATCTTGACAGCCTAGTTGTTACCGCCCTGAAAGTCGGTCGTTCGGATTTCCATAGTCCCGAATCGTTTATCAGTCATAATTCCCCATCGGTAATAATCCCGAAGTATCGCGAACTGGATATTGAACACCATTCGTAGCTAAATGCTTATGAATATAAAAAACGCCACGGTGTATGTGATAAAAATGCATATATACATATATATATATGTATATATATATATATATATATATATATATATATATATATATATATATATATATATATATATATATATATATATATATATATATATATATATATATATATATATATATATATATATATATATATATATATATATATATATATGTATGTATATATATATATATATATATATATATATATATATATATATATATATATATATATATATATATATATATATATATATATATATATATGTATATATATATATATATATATATATATATATATATATATATATATTATATATATATATATATATATATATATATATATATGTATATATATGTATATATATATATATATATATATATATATATATATATATATATATATATATATATATATATATATATATATATATATATATATATATATATATATATATATATATATATATATATATATATATATATATATATATATATATATATATATATATATATATATATATATATATATATATATATATATATATATATGTAATTACATGGAATGCAGGAAATAATTTTTTTTTGTGTGAGACTGATTTTGCTATACATCTTTCCTGTGTTCAGTCATGGCCTATGCTTTATTTAAACTAGAGCCGGGAAACCATTAGGCTATATTATCCTTTAGAACGGTAATAATCCCATACTTTTACATGATGAGTTGAAGCAAAGCTTCCTCTTAATTAGTGTTGGTTAAAACTGATAACATTAATCGTAAAAACAAAGCAAAAGAAATATCCCACTTTAAGTAGGTGTGTGTGTGTGTGTGCGTGTGTGTGTGTGTGTGTGTGTGAGAGAGAGAGAGAGAGAGAGAGAGAGAGAGAGAGAGAGAGAGAGAGGGGGGGAAGGGGACAGAGAGACAACGAGAGAGGGCAGAGGGGGGCCAGAAACCATAAACACTTCCTCATCAATTCATGCGTTGTATGTAAACGAAACACGTGAACTATCGGTCTAAGAGTGGTTGGCTAGCATAAGAGCATTAAAAAACATTTCAACATTTCTTTTTATCGAAAACTACTGATACTAATACAAACGAAAAAAAAACACATAACTCTCTGTTTTAACAATCATGTAAAACAAACTCCCTCTTTCAATGAAAAAGAATGCTTCAGCAGATCCTTTTCCATGAAAGTGTAATATTGGTGGAGAGGATTGTAGGACTGTTTTAAAACCAATTTAACATATTTCATCCTGACGGGTACTAAAACGTCATATTGCTCCCAATCATTCTTAATCAGACTCTGTTGAATAGATTATACCGAATAGTTACCTGAAGTTGCATTCTTTTGATGCAGGTGTAGCGTCGAGACAGCTTTAGTCTTCAGTTTACGGGTTATTTGTAGGTAATAATTTAGCAGTTCATGATTAAAATTTCTTGAGAAATCATAAGGTGAGAAATAAATGCGGCCCTTCTTGCAATTTAATGTTAATCGCATCATTTCGTTGCAACGCAATAACCAATTCTTTACATAAATCTGGATTCTTAAAAGATCTGTGGAAAGATCTTTCTTAACCGTGCTGAACACGATTACAGCACTCAGTATTAGAGCATATGATATGCCATGCTGGATCACCATCCTTATCCGAGATTCCGAGCTAGTGGGGGCGTGGCTGCTGTCATCAAAGAACCCACGTGACGTCACTGCGCGGGAAACGCTGATTGAATGAACTGTTGATGAGTTGTTTGTGTCTAATATTGTAAGAGACCCTTTATAGGTCCTGGAATCAAGCAGCTGATTGATGATCATGTTATTTCTTTTAGAGACTTCCCTTATCAGGGAAAACGGTTTATATATATATATATATATATATATATATATATATATATATATATATATATATATATATATATATATATATATATATGTATATATATAAATATATATATATATATATATATATATATATATATATATATATATATATATATATATATATATATATATATATATATATATATATATATATGACAGTAAAATATTTTCTGTTGAAACAGAAATCCAACTAATAAAAGGAGCCCATAAAAACACCAAACAGAATAGAAAGTTGTAGCTATATTTCGGAGATACTGTCTGTCTCCCTCAACAGGCAGGTAATGAATGAAATAAGAGTTATAGAGCAATGTTATTTATGCCAATGAGAAATATTCCATAAGTCAGCTGCTACGTCACTCCTGTTGACAGCTTTTCCTTAATCTTCTTAATCGCTGGTTGGAGGAAGATTTTATCTATCAGAACTGAATCCCAGTCTCCTGGACAGCATTAAGACGTGACAGCATTAAGACGTTGACACAGACATTTGAAAACTCTAACTCTTTTGTTTTTACTTACCCAAATACCTTAGCCAAATTCCTAATTAACCTCCAACAAAAGGCAGTCCCCAAAGACAGGGGTATAAGAAATCACTTTCCTTGACAGTAACTAATCCTACATCGGTTTTACAGGTAAATCACTCGCCAATGGCTAATACAACATAAACGTTCAGTAAGATATGGACAACAGAGCTCAGCTATTTTTAACCACATAAACAATCATAATCACAAAATAAACTGGAATATGTCACATATAATTTATAGCACCAATTGTTGGTTCAAAAGCCAGATGATAGAATGAACACTGATTAAACAAAGAATTACAATGAACCTCTCTAAAGGAGCCTGGAATTCAGATCTGACAGATAAAAATCTTCCTCCAACCAGCGGTTAAGAAGATTAAGGAGAAGCTGTCAACAGGAGTGACGTGGCAGCTGACTTCTGGAATATTCCTTCATTGGTATAAATACCAATGCTCTGTAACTCTTTATTTTATTCACTACCTGCCTGTTGAGGGAGACAGACAGTGTATCCGAAATATAGCTATGCCTTTCTACACTTTTCGTGTTCTTATGGGATCCTTTTATTATTATTATACACACACACACACACACACACACACACACACACACACACACACATATATATATATATATATATATATATATATATATATATATATATATATATATATATATATATATGTGTGTGTGTGTGTGTGTGTGTGTATTAATATGTATACGGATGGTATATGTTGGAAATAATAAAAGAATATAGATAAAAGCTCCACGGTGATTGAAAAATCCTTAGAACGTGGCATATGAGAGTTGGAAACATTTTCACTTTTGAGAGACTGCAAAACAATTTTGTGGTAGATCTGTGTCGCTGTAAACACGGATTTCAAATTCGGAAAAAAGGCACCTGAAATTAAAACGGAAAATCTTGAATATTTCTATTTTTTGCTCCAACAGCCACATTGCCTAGCAGTATCAAATAAAGAACAAATACGAAAAGTGAAAATGATTATTGCGCAAGAAAAAAAAAAGTAAAAAGTAAAAGTAGTAATAAGACGGTAAACCTGAATGTCACATAAACAGTAGAAAGGTAAAACTCCTTCAATATCTATATATAGGGTAAAAATTCTGGGAGAAAATCATATAAAATTGAACCTTATATGACTTTCGCAACATTCGTGACATAGCTAACAATTATTTTCACTTGAAAAGACAGAAACTGTTATAACTTATATTTTTGCAAAACAGAAATGAAAAGTCATCGAATCATTTACCTAAAAAGGACATAATTAAACGCAATTAAATATTAATTAAGGCTTTCGGTTAACTGATTAATTTGGAAAACATGGTGGGGGATGGTCTTCTAAAGTAAGAACAAATGCATGAATCAATTGTTTCATGAAGGACAAGATAATCATTCAGAATCCTTTATATTACTGGGTAGTATCTTTGCCTTCCTTTAATAAAAATGTTATGCCGTTAATCTTTGTCGCACTTTTATATAATCATAATAAAACGTTTATGCCTTTTCTAAAAGTATGTAAGCTCGTGTGGGTAAGCATAAACGGAGAGTCTTTGCACTGCAGGGCAAGAGTAATATAACACCAGATAAAGGAAATATATTAATCAAATTATTCCTGTCATCATCGTTATCTTTATGAATATAACTGGCATTAAAGTACATCACCTGCAAAGCAAGCTATCGAAAGAAAACGTTCACACCTTGAAAATAAAACATCGAAGGAAACTCAGCAAAACAGATGAATACTGGATAATGACGCATTAACAAATCATGTGAGACACAAAAAAGTAAATAAGCAATCCATTGTATGATAGAGGGGAGAAGAAATGGATGAGTGTCTAATTTAGTTTTGTGGACATAACGAGAGAAAACAAGCTCTAAAAGACTAGTTTGCGAAAAACATATAGTGAAAGAATAATCTTTTGCAATGGGAATGGGTGACGCGCCATCACAGATGAAGTAGCCCTTCTTACTTAAAGTACATATGTCACATATTACACCAACGAATACATACCAAACAAATGATCGCCAGTCTCTATGGAAGATTTAAAAATACAATGTCTAATTTTGGATAATACATACGTATGCATAATCTGAAATAAACAATCACCCAGCCTTAACTCCCGCTGTTACTATTCTGACATAACCCTTCTATCGCGATTAAAAAGCGGGGCAATCAAGCGATCACCTGAACAGAAGTATGTCAAACCCACATTAAATCACTGCCAAATATTGTCTCATACATGATCATAAATCCCGACAGTAAAATACTCTACACAAAATATAAGGGGGGAAATATTAGACAAAGGACTTTCACTGTGCTGTTCATAGTGAATAAAAACAATGTTGTACAAGAAGAATGGACGTTAGATTCGTGTTCACTAAAATGAGATATTTAGAATTTGTGAACTTCGCATCAAACCATGGAAACCTCTCAGAATTCGTAGAATTAGCTACAGTATTATTAATTACTTCAAAAGCCAGACGGCAAAATAAAAATAAATATAACACACCTAACAAGCTTCTTTTTGAAGAATGTATACAAAGACAGAGCTAATAATGCAGAATATTTTTCTTTCACGAGGAAAGAGTTTGTTCGCTCGTACTTTGTGGATTAAGTTGTCCTTACGCCAGCACGGGCTTTTTGGTACTGAAGCAACCCATAGAAGGATAAGGAAGTTTACGTCTCATAATTATCAAGCCACACTTAGATTCAAAATGAGATCCAAAAGAAAATTATATAAATTCTTGCAATATTATTATTATTATTATTATTATTATTATTATTATTATTATTCAACATCTGTAAGCATCCAAATGGATTAAACTTGAGATTTTATTAATTTACAAGCAGGCTTCCATAGGTTGGATTACCCTTTTGTAAATGAACGAGAACGTCGATAAGAGATTAAGAAATTAAGGAAAGAAGAAGTGTAATACATGAAAGACAACGATCCAAAAATCTTATTCTGTATAAGTGAGCAGAAAAACGTTGTTATTCTGAATGAATTTTCTGAAAACATTTTCTACCAAAATCGTGTTAATCTTCCTCTTATCACTGAGGCTACGGCAAGCACTAAATTCTGAAACGTTAAGTGTTTCTTAGCAACAAACTGAAGCCGACAACAGTAAGGGTAATTGATTATCTCCTAATGATTTTGCCACAAGTAAAATACAAATGTTTACAAAGACATCCAAATTTGTACATACACGCAAAATTTTCGCATTTATCTAATTAATGACGCTTAAATAACACCCATCACAAAACTGAACAACCTCCAACCAAGTTTAGGTCACGTTACTTTCTATAGCCTTAACGTCAAACAAACAAACAAAAATTGAACTTCTGGCAAAAGAAGCCAATACCA
Source organism: Macrobrachium rosenbergii (assembly GCF_040412425.1). Lineage (NCBI taxonomy): Eukaryota > Metazoa > Arthropoda > Malacostraca > Decapoda > Palaemonidae > Macrobrachium > Macrobrachium rosenbergii. The sequence continues at coordinate 5,598,928 of NC_089754.1, read as the reverse complement.
ACCTCATCAATACGCCGACAAAACGTCAAGAAATAGTCAACGAGGGAAGAAGGAACATTAAAATTTCGTACACGAAAAAGTTGACTCAAGGCTTCAGTTCAAAAAAGGTCAAAGATTAGCTTAATTTTTGTTCGTCATGCAAATGCAGAAACTCGATCTGTTATGAGAGATAATTATGCATTCAGGACAATGTCAACCGCTGACGAAAAAGGAGGAGCGCATGTACGGTGACCTACTGGACTTGACAAATGCAAACGCCTCCAGATAACGGAAGTAAATGAAAATTTGTCCTTTCTGATAGACATAACTGCAGTATTTATTGTAATATCAGCTACTTTTACTTCTTTTTTTTTTATTTCGTGACTCCTTTAACGCAAACTTTTGTTTATTAATTACGGTTCATTTTTCACGAGTTCTCTTGAGCCTCGAATTCTTGGCTAGAGTTTTTTTGTGCCTCTTCACCGAAAGTTGTTATTTGTTAACTGAGACTCCGCCCATGAAAAATTATTTTCATGTTCGAGTGTTTCGTTGGTTTGGTCTTCCGCCTCCTGCCATGTTGGGTTGTTTGAGAGGCGACTAATATTTTTCGTCTGGAACGACGGGAGATTGCGTTCGGCTCTCCTGTAGAGAAGTTCTCGACCTGAATCGCGGCTTGTTCCTCAGTGTGGCGATCGCCTTCTGTATCGTTACTCTGCCACTTGATGAATTCACCTGTCTTCAAGTGGGTTTGTCTGCCGTATCGCACCACTGGCTGTGGATGCTCAGCCCACCACTTGTGCCCACGGGTGTGCTCCCATTCGTCATTGCCCATGTCTTCAGCTTCGTCTTCCGTTGTGGTGACGCCTCCAGAATCCTCTTTGCCAGTGGATCTTCTTGCGTGCAACAGTTAACTCGAGGTCTTCAGAGGGCCGTTAGGAAGCCTTTTGGTCCCGAAGAAGAGTAAGCATCTGATTGTGTGCCTTCTGTATATAAAAGAAATTACTCAATCCCTGTAGGTTAAGCATTAACGTCTTGGGACGTCCAATACGTTGAAGTGCCAGTGAGACCGTCATTCATATGATCAACTGCCTCAGTGCGGAGATTATTGCCTTGTTTTTGTCCGGTGTGGAGAATGTATTTAATTATATGTTACTGGGAATATTTTGTTAGCAATTAGGCTAAGGATTTCCTTCTTTCTCTCATCTCCCACTTGTTACTAACTTAGAGCGGAAGTTCTTCTTCTCCTTCTCCTCAGCACTTTCCCTCTAACTATCGTTTACGTGACAGTTAACTATGGGTTTGAGTGAGAATTTTAGGTGAATGTGCCTATGCCTTCAGGCAATAACTCGGGGACTTGTGTAAATGATTTATTGTAATAAATTTAGGCATTTACGTTAAAGATTTCAATTACTCTTTCATTTAAGTGTATTACTGTCAATATTGCTTGTAAATCTTACTCCTTAGCTTACAAGCTATCGTAACAAGGGAAATCTTTAAAAAGGCATAGAAAGATCCTGAAATATTCACGGTTAAGGCAAAATTAAAAAAATAAAAGGCTTTATAGTAAATTATCTTATCAGAACAACAGTGTTCCTAACAATTTATGTATGTGTTTTCAAGAAAAAAAATATAGTGACACAAATTTCCCTGGTATGGCCTCGCCATTGGTCCTTGAGTAGAAAGGATACGGACGGGGATGTTTACTCTACCTAGAGGGGATTTAAAGGGAATTTTGGGGCGGAAGGGGGTGGGGGGAGGTAGGCAGTGGCTTCGTTTGGAGGTGGCCCGGAGGGTGGTGGCGCAAGTGTTTCATAAGACTCTCTCGAGGATAGGGAGGAGGTGGAAGAGGGGTTTGAGTTTTGCCGGTAGAATGAATAATTCAAGAGCACTCTTACGGGATTGGGCGTGCCTCGACACACATGGATCGGCTGGTGCTATTATACCGTTGTAACAAGCAGTGCTCCCATTGTCAAATTCCCCACTTTTTTGTGAACGTCAACTAAAGCCGACCAGCCTAAATTCACTAATAAAAAAAATCAATATGGTTTCTTTCTCTTCTCTTTCTAAAGATAATTTTAATTCCCTAACTTATCTCTCTCTCTCTCTCTCTCTCTCTCTCTCTCTCTCTCTCTCTCTCTCTCTCTCTCTCTCTCTCTCTCTCTCTCCATAATGTTTTAGCATGTTTGTCGCTACCTTATGAAACTAACCTTCACAATGGCTACTACAGTTATTAATAACACCCGTAGCACCTAGATAAACCTTAAAAATGTTAGAGACCATTTAAGAAGAAACATTTAAACAACACCTGTACGCACACATACATACAGAGAGAGAGAAGAGAGAGAGAGAGAGAGAGAGAGAGAGAGAGAGAAACTAACCCAAACATTGTAGAATGTTCGACCATAGTGATCAACGCAGCGGCAATAGTTGCAAAGCCACTCGTTGTTTCCACACGTCTCCTCAGGCTTCTGCATATTCTAAAGAACTGATTTTTTAGTATGGGAATGCTAACCACGTGCCCTTCAAATGCTGACTTGAGCCTGTGTGCCCAGTGCTTGTCGTTCATCAGAGGTCCCATTCAAGAGAACAGACGATCCATTCAATATAGTCATCACAAATGAGATCATGTTTGCCTCTGAGTAGCTATAACGCTGATATGGCGAGCTTAGAAGTTACGAAAATGTAACGCAACCATACAGATACTCTTACACTGGAAATACGGTCAAAATGCATCAAAAAGCAAACTAAAATGTTGATCATTTAGCCATGTTCATATGATCACATTTCCACCTTTGTCATGAAATGTCATAATTAGTCATTGATATGCAACACAAAATGTATATATAATATCATATTCCCTCAATAATTCTTAATCAAATTAAGTGGACATTTGCTGTCTTAGCAAGAATATACAGTACAGTAAGTATAGCTTTCTCCGAAAAGAAAATAAGGATGGTTGCCAACACAATACGCAGTTAATTCGAATGTGTATAATTCATTCTTGCTGCGATGGGTCAAGGCAAAAATCTTTTGAGAACTGATTTTAAAATTGCAAGATGCATGCAGGGTTTGATCTGGATTCTTAGATTTCATATCCACGTAGGCTAGGCTATAGTTCGTTTTCCTTAATTAACCATGCCGGGAGATAAGATGACGCGCGTGCAGTCCGTGAGATGATGACCAAATACCTTAAAATCAAATTAACAATTTCCTCGTCACTATTATTTCGAGTCTACTGTGATAATAATTCAGAAAGAGCACTAAGATATTGATGTATTTTTCCCTTACTCTGCATTATAAGAATGTTGTATAAACGAAATCATACTTTACAGGTTATAAATAAAACTGCCAAACATTTGTGAACTTTCTCTCGTGAATAAAGCTTTTCTCTTGAGAAAAGTTTCAGATAACAGCTTAAATCATCTTTATAGGTATTAATGTGTAGAAAAGTAAAGACAAAAATAAAACTTGCGCAAAAGAGCAATTGCCGTTAAAACTTAGGATAATGTAACTCATTAGCACAGGCTGACATGATAATGACAATGGATATTATTTTCAAGCTACTGTAATGAGGGAAAACATTAAGATTTCCAGCCTGAGACGAGGGACATTAAACTCATACACGTTGAGCTTTCAGGTTGCAAAGT
>NC_089754.1:5560302-5585302 GCF_040412425.1 Macrobrachium rosenbergii | reverse complement strand
GAGAGAGAGAGAGAGAGAGAGAGAGAGAGAGAGAGAGAGAGAGGTCAGAAATGACCGATTTAAATCCCCAAGGAAAAGAAAAGGGAAACGATAATCCATTGCTTCTTAAAGATTAAGCCATTTAAGGAATTTACCTTCCAGTTCAAAATGTTAAGTGGCGAAGACTTGAATCAGACTTAGAAACCACATACTTGATGTCCCTAAAATATATGAAAATCAAACAATTCTAAAAATTAAACATAATGTATGAATTAAATCTTCCGTTATCTTGGGACGCACCGTTTGAGAAGCCCTGTATCAGACACTAATATCTGTCGTTTATGGTTATCTTTACATGTCAACCCCTTCCCACCCCCACCCTTTGCTGCCAGTGATGTCTTAACACAACCCCCCCCCCATCCTAAAGTCTTCTTTTCCAGATACTAAGCCGCATGTAAACCAAGTTTCGTTGACATTGCTCAATGCGTTTTAGAGTAATTCTGAAAACACACGCACACATATGCAAACATACATCCATTTATATATATATATATATTATATATATATATATATATATATATATATATATATATATATATATATATATATATATATATATATATATATATATATATATATATATATATATATACATATATATATGTATACATGTGCATATGTTACATACTGTATATATTATTATAATCAACAAGAAGTTGTGCACAGCGTGCCTCCCCCACCCCAACCTATTTTACCCTTTGTTTACTGAGAACCGCATGGCAGATCGTATTTGACCTAGAAATCAGAGCCCGGTTATCAACATTCCAATCTGTCCTTCTTTTTACCTGGAACAGAAATTGAGATGACATGGATAAAAAAGGGCAAAGAGAGAAGACTTACTGCCGCTCCCTTTAAGAAGCTTAGCCCAACTAAGCTTCTTAAACAGCCTTCCTAAAGGCAAATTAAGCTGCCTGAATTGTCTTACCTCTGCAGGAAACCTGGGAAGAGGCTGAACACCTGGCGGATGGCACACCACGGGGCATGACGCAGCCGGAGCCCTTATAAGGGAAAGACAGCAGTAGAAGCAGGCAGTTAGTTTAGTTATGGGAGCAGGAGCCATGCAGCAACCGTCCTCCAGGGACATCGCCCCTCGTCCTTCTTCGTCAGAGACCCACTTCCCCTAAGGTAAAGTGCGAGTGAAGACTTTTCAGTCACGACAGTTTGCCCTTAGAAGGTTTGGAGTACCAGCATTTCACTTCTGTCCTTGTGCCAGTTTATCCAGTGCCATTTCCAATGTCCTGTGTTCGAGTATAAAGTGGTCATTCACTCCTCGAGTCTTTGGCACCCTCAATGCGAACTTGAGTCATATTCAGTGTTATATTGTTCCTTTACTGGCGTGTAATGTGTAAATCTCTCTTGCAGAGGGACCCACTCTCAGTGGACTCATCTTGGACTGTGCCTTGCCTTTATTCAAGACTCCAGTAGAAGGATCTTCAGGCGCTGCAAGCCCTATATCAATTTACTTATCCATTTTCCATTCAAATGCTTTCTTTTGTAATTATAATTCCTTAATTTATCCCAAGTGTTTACGTAACATTTCATTATGAAGTAGAGCCTTCAGCTCCTAAATTCTCCCCTTTTTCTTATTTTTTTTATGATTGTCCTTTATCCAAGTCAGAACTCCAAGGCAAATTAAATAAAGATTCCATTGCCAGCCTGTAAAATACCATAAACCCAGGGAAATACGTAAAAATGGCGACCTGGCCATAGATCTTGTTTTGCAGTTGCATTTTACCCTTTATTGCTTCATTGCATTTGCAACTTGCCAAATCAGCAATTAGCAAAGCTAAGCTAGGTGCGAGACAAATTCTGAACCTGTTACCAAGAGCACAGACCAAGAGAGTTCCACGTAAGTAATATGTTTATCTTAGCAAAATTTTTGTACGATCGTGACTGTTCCTAGGAATTAGGAATAGGGACGCATGTATTCACTGAGAGAAGAGAACTGCCGTATTAGATTCATTAATGCATGCCTTTCAGGATACATAGTTAGGAAATAACCAGTGATAACCATTCTTTGCTTCGAGGAATAGTGCGAAATTCCTCTGTGTTAAAATCTTTGCCATATTTTTTGCTTCGAGGAATAGTACGAAATTCCTCCGTGATAAATTTTACTTCGCATCTCGGATTAGTAAATTATTTAGGTGCAAATAAATTCCCACGTGGGACAAGACGAGATTAGCTTCCATTGCTGAAATACTTCTCTCAGTTTAGTTACAACTTGAATTAGGTGTTAGGAAAGCGAAATTTGAACTCCGCTTCTAGGGAAAATGACTAGGTCATTTTTACTGTTATCCTCTCATCCTGGAAAATTCCCCAGAGTCACAGACGGTCTATAAATAGAGGGGTTCATTCACACAGAACCTAAAAATAACTTCGGTGATTGTCAGACAACCTTCACCCCCTCCCACCTGCCTGCGTGTGTACCCTCTTTTTCTCTCAGCAAAAATTTTTTTGGGGGGTTTTTCCCATTAGTAATTTCTAAGTCCTAAGGGATGAATCATATTTCCAAGTCCTACAGGCAAACCAAATAAAATTCTACGTCGCAAGAGGCGAGAATTTCTCAACCAAATTCCAAGTCCTGAGAGACTCCTAATAAAATTCTATGTTGCAAGAGGCGAGAATTTCTCAACCAAATTCCAAGTCCTAAGAGACTCCTAATAAAATTCTACGTCGCACAAGGCGATAATTTCTCAACCCTATGGGAAAATCACATTCCAAGTCCTAAGAGGCTCCAAAAAAATTCTACGTCGCGAGAGGCAAGAATTTCTAATTCCTACGGGAAAACCAAATTCCAAGTCCTAAGAGACTTAAAAAATTCTACATCGCAAGAGGCGAGAATTGTTAATTCCTGCGGGAAACCCAAAATCAAGTCCTTTTGAGACATTATATTAGTGTATTTCACACACATCTAAGCCCTTGCGGGACTGATCATTCTAGTTCGTTAGAACAACGCCTTAATTTCACACTACAGCTGGCAAAGTCCGAGCATGACAAAATCCAGTTACATCTTCCGAGACATATTAAACTTTAACAGAGTCTCCTCAGACTTATTGATTAACTGTCTTATTCAGACAGATCCATTCTCCTGCAGTCTGAACAACTGAGTGTTTCAGATCCCTGCAACTGAGTCTTTTCAGACAACCTGAGCCTTCTCAGACATATTTGATTCGCTAGAGAGTCCTGTCCATATAACCATTATTTCAAGATGGCTAATACCAGAGCCCAACAAAATGAGGACTTCAAATTCTACATGTCCGCTGGAAAGGACATGGGACTATCAGGGCAAGCTCTGAGAGACTGGGTTCAAAAGAGTGGACGATGCCAAGGCCAAAAGAGAGGTGGAACGTCAGGAGCGAGAAATGGGGAGAATCTTCCAAGAGAAAAAAGAGGAGCAAGAACGTCAGGAGAGAGAGAGAGAAAGAATTGTCCGGGAGAGATGAGAAGATTTAGAACATGAAGAACGAGAGAAAGAACGGCAGGAGAGAGACAGAGAACAAGAAGATCGAGAGCGACAGCGCGCACATGACCTCCAGATGTTAGAACGACAGAACGCCACCCCCAGTCCTGTGGTGGGAATGAGTGCCCTAAGCCAAGCTCACTCGTTCATGCCAAAATGGACAGAGTCCGAACCTGAAGTATGGCTTGAAAGGGCCAAACGAGTCCTAGAGTGCTGCAACCTCTCGCCAGCGGAACTCTCCCTCGTTCTCAATAAATTCCTGGGAGGAAAGGCACTCGTTGCCTACCACGCCCTTTCGGCAGAGGACAGGGGAAACTGGGAAGCCATACGCCAAGTGGTTACTAAGGCGTATGAGATTACCCCCGAGTGGTGGAGGAGATGTTGGGGAGAGCAGCCAAGAGAAGCAGAAGACCAGACTTGGTCCGATTAAGCGTACCATTCGGAGTGGGCATTAGCAAAATGGCTCAAGTCCGAAGGAGCCAGTAGCGCCGCCAAGGTACTCGAGCAATTTAAATTTGAGCATTTCCGGCGCTACACCCCTCCTGCCCTGTAGTAAAAAAGCCCCAGCAAGACTCACCGAGTGTTGCCGGATAGCAGACATGTGGGAGACTCACCACCCTCAGGGGGATCCATGGGGCTGAAGATAAATCTCCCGCCCTTCCTCAGAGGATCAAATTCCCACAAGAATGGGAACTCAGGCAAGCCCCTAACTTGCCATTATTGCCAGAAGACTGGTCATTCCTCTGAACAGTGCTGAAGCAAGAAACCAGCGCCTCTTCCTCCCGGAAAACCACCCAATAACTCGCCTGTGCCCTCCACAGGGGCAGCGCGGAAAGACTTTAGCCAAAGCTTTTGCACGGCGCACAAGGTTTATGGCCATTCTCCCGCATGGGCGAAATGCCCGAACAATACTAAATCAAATACTTGCGCCATTGCCTTGACCGTCACAAACTCCAAGTCATTGGGCCCTGCCGCCGAAGGCCCCATATACATGGCCCCTCTACAAGGTAGCCACCCCGTGCGCTGAGTCACGGCATTCGAGGACACAGGCGTGCAAATCTCCATCATACGAAGGGACAGAGTTCCCTATGGAGCTATCGTCAATAGACAAAAACTCGTCACGACCGAGGGAGTAAATCAATTCAAAATGATACTCCGTACGGTCCAATTGAGAGTCGCAAGACCTCATCAGTCAAAAATTTGCAATCTTGCAGTAGCAAGCCATCTCCCCGGAGACTATGATGTCATCCTGGGACAGGACTTTCAGTCCCCACAGAAATCACGACAATCTAGGGGTCCACATTCCCCAACTTATTCCTCGGGCGCGAATAATCCTCCATTGCTTCTCCCTCAGTCAAGACTGCTGCCCCCTGGGTACTAGGAGGAAGTGCAGTCCCTACCAGTGCCAACTGAGTACGATGTACAGTGGCCCCCTCCATTGGTTCCCGATCCAATTCCAGTGCCCAGCACTGCCTCAGTGCCAGTGCCAGGGCCCTAATCAGATCTCCCTCCCGGAGATGCCAAATGCTTGCCAGTGCCACTTGCATGCACCAAGCAGTGCCAAGCTCCGTCCATCCTCACCGACGAGCACAAGAAACCTCTGATAGTGCCTGGCTCTGCCTTAGTGCCAGCGCCAGAGCACAACCCCGATCGCCATTCAAGGGATCCAACTCAGGACCCCCTCTCTTCCCCCGGCCTGGCACCGCTACCAGTGTCGGTGAGAGAGACGGTTCCTCTCGACCACAGCGGAAGCTCACCTAAAGGTGCGGCCCCACAACCCATGCCTGAGCTGGTTATTGATACCTGTGGGTCGTCCATGCCCCCACCGACCGTTACTATTTTCTCGCCACCCGCCGCAGATACCCTTGCGAGTCAGGATTCTGCCAAATCTCACTTGGCCAATGAACTACAAGAGCTGCGACGGATCATGGTAGAACCAGCAAGGAAAACTCCTGCGTCAGCTGTCGCAGCAGCTGGCCCAGGTGGCACTCCATGCCGCCCTCCAGTCTCAGGCCCTCCGCTTCCCCGGCCAGGGACGACTGTCCCAGTAGGAAAGGTTCGCTGCAGAATTACCACGGGCATGGGAATTTCTGGGTAGTTTCCAAAGAGCTCTAGAGCTCCCCTGGCACCTGTGCCACCATTTCATCTTTCGAAGGTCTTGGCACCTCTAATCCCAGAAGAGGATGTCAAGGCACTCCACTATCTTCTTCCGTTCCTCTGGAACTTCTATCCCTTATCATTTTCTATTAATCTTTTTCTTAAATTATCACCACAAGAGGCAATTAAATACGGGATACCATTCCCCTCAAAATGTATAAATCATTGACAATAACAGAGTGAGATGTGGCACGCCCTTGCGCCCCTACCTTGGCACAGGGCATGGGTGTCAGCTCTTCCTGAAGGAGTCGCACCCTTCGGGTTTCCCTTTTCCAGCCCTGGGGCTGAAGGATAGTCCGGGCTGTAATTTAAAGGCGAAGGACAATAAATTCCCACATAACACAATAAATACCTCATTCTATTCTGCCAACATTATTTGCTCTTTTAATTATTCATTTATCTTTCTCTTTTAATGAATCGTGAGTCATAGACTCTTGCCCTTGGGATTTTAAATGCCCCCTTCATAAAATCCGAGAGATGTGTTCTGCTTTTCGTATGCGGTCACGTTTTCATTCGTAACATCCGGTTAATTTTTCCTTTTTGTTATTATTATTATTTTTCTTTTCCCTCCCTTCTAAGAACTCTGTTTTGTCCCAGACCCCTCGCCTTTTGTCTGCTCATCCCATCATAACATTGAGCGAGTATCTATTTATAGCCCGTACTCGAGTTATGGGCAGTGAATGCATAAAATTAACGTGGTTTAAAGTTGGCGAATTATAACTCGCGAATACTCTCGCTCGCCCACCGTTGTCACAATCCTCAGAGTGAGGGTCAGCCGTCAGCTGTCGAGTTGGCGAATTATGTATCGTCATTACAATATCGCGTAAAGGGGATGTCATTTACAAAAATAAAACGCTATTTTATCATTTACATAGCCTCTTCAAGGCATACTGTTCTAACCGCATGCCTTGTTGATTTAGAATTAAGGAACTTATAGGTAAATTAATTCTTAAATTTTGTCTCCTGCCTCGAAATTATCTTGGCCTTGTAATCTTAAAGTAAAGTATACTGTAAATTTTAAGAAAATAATGGGCCATGTTAAAGTAGTTTGATATTAATGTGTTAGAAGTATTTTCCATTTTTGCGTGGGGATAGAGTAATGTAAAAGCTTTTCCATTTCTTGCTGGGTGGAGAGTAAAGTAAACCAGCTGTGGCGACTTCTTGGATATCAACATACAAGCCCGAATGAAGGATCGTATGTTATCTTCCGTGGGGAGCTATTATAATTAACAAGAAGTTGTGCACAGCGGGCCTCCCCCCCCAAACCTAATTTACCCTTTGTTTATTGAGAACCACATGGCCGATCGTATTTGACCTAGAAATCAGAGCCCGGTTATCAACATGCTGATCTATCCTTCTTTTTACCTGGAACAGGTCTTGAGATGACACGGATAAAAAAGGTCAAAGAGAGGAGACTTACTGCCGCTCCCTTTAAGGAACTTAGCCCAACTAGGCTTCTTAAACGGCCTTCCTAAAGGCAAATTAAGCTGTCTGAATTGTCTTACCTCCACAGGAAACCTGGGAAGAGGCTGAACACCTGGCGGATGACACACCACGGGCATGACGCAGCCGGAGCCCTTATAAGGGAAAGACTGCAGTAGAAGCAGGCAGTTAGTTAGTTGTGGGAGCAGGAGCCATGCAGTAACCGTCCTCGAGGGGCAGCCATAAGCGCGGGCGAGCGGTACCCTTTGCTGAGAGCCCATTTTTTTACCCCCGTCCGACTCCAGACTCCAGTCATCCTCGAGGGCAGCGCCATACGTGTGATCTCCCCTTGTCCTTCTTCGTCAGAGACCCGCTTCCCCTAAGGTAAAGTGCGAGTGAAGACTTTACAGTCACGACAGTTTGCCCTTTAGAAGGTTTGGAGTACCAGCATTTCACTTCTGTCCTTGTGCCAGTTTATTCAGTGCCATTTCCAACGTCCTGTGTTCAAGTGTAAAGTGGTCACTCACTCCTCGAGTCTTTGGCACCCTCAGTGCAAACTCGAGTCATATTCGGTGTTATATTGTTCCTTTACTGGTGTGTAATGTGTAAATCTCTCTTGCAGAGGGACCCATTCGCAGTGGACTCATCTTGGACTGTGCCTTGCCTTTAGTCAAGACTCCAGTAGAAGGATCTTCAGGCATTGCAAGCCCTTTATCAATTTACTTATCCATTTTCCCTTCAAATGCTTTCTTTTGTAAATATAATTCTTTAATTTATCCCAAGTGTTTACGTAATATTTCCTTATGAAGTAGAGCCTTCCGCTCTAAATTCTCCCCTTTTTCTTATTTTTTTTACGATTTCCCTTTATGCCCGTTGCTGGCCTGTAAAATACCATAAACCCAGGGAAATACGTAAAAATGGCAACCTGGCCATAGATCTCGTTTTGCAGTTGGATTTTCCCCTTTACTGCTTCATTGCATTTGCAACTTGCCAAATCAGCAAATAGCAAAGCTAAGCTGGGTGTGAGACAAATTACAAACCTGTTACCAAGAGCACAGACCAAGAGAGTTCCACGTAAGTAATGTGTTTATCTTAGCAAAATTTTTGTACAATCGTGACTGTTCCTAGGAACTAGGAATAGAGACGCATGTATTCACTGAGAGAAGAGAACTGCTGTATTAGATTTATTAATGCATGCCTTTCAGGAAACGTAGTTAGGAAATAACCAGTGATAACCATTCTTTGCTTCGAGGAATAGTGCGAAATTCCTCTGTGTTAAAATCTTTGCCACATTTTTTGCTTCAAGGAATAGTACGAAATTCCTCCATGATAAATTTTACTTCGCATTTCGGATTAGCGAATTATTTAGGCGCGAATAAATCCCCACGTGGGACAAGACGAGATCAGCTTCCATTGCTGAAATACTTCTCTCAGTTTAGTTAAAACTCGAATTAGGTGTTAGGAAAGCGAAATTTGAACATCGATTCTAAGGAAAATTACTAGGTCATTTTTACTGTTATCCTCTCATCCAAGGAAATTCCCCAGAGTCACAGGCGGTCTATAAATAGACAGGTTCATTCACATAGAACCTAAAAATAACTCCGGTGATTGTCAGCCGACCTTCACCCCCTCCCCCCTGCCCGTGTGTGTACCCTCTTTTTCTCTCAGCAAAAATTTTTTGGGGGTTTTTCCCATTAGTGATTTCTAAGTCCTAAGGGATGAATCGTGTTTCCAAGCCCTACGGGCAAACCAAATAAAATTCTACATCGCAAGAGGCGAGAATTTCTCAACCAAATTCCAAGTCCTGAGAGACTCCTAACAAAATTCTACATCGCAAGAGGCGAGAATTTCTCAACCAAATTCCAAGTCCTAAGAGACTCCTAATAAAATTCTACGTCGCACAAGGCGAGAATTTCTCAACCCTATGGGAAAACCAAATTTTAAGTCCTAAGAGACTCCAAAAAAATTCTATGTCGCGAGAGGCGAGAATTTCTAATTCCTACGGGGAAACCAAATTCCAAGTCCTAAGAGACTCTTAAAAAATTCTACTTCGCAAGAAGCGAGAATCGCTAATTCCTGTGGGAAACCCAAAATCAAGTCCTTTTGAGACATATTAGTGTATTTCATACACATCTAAGCCCTTACGGGACTGATCATTCCAGTTCGTTAGAACAACGCCTTAATTTCACGCTACAGCCAGCCAAGTCTGAGCGTGACATAAAATCCAGTTACGTCTTCCACTACATATTAAACTTTAACAAAGTCTCCTCAGACTTACTGATCAACTGTCTTATTCAGACATATCCATTCTCCTGCAGTCTGAACAATTGAGTATTTCAGATTCCTGCAATTGAGTCTTTTCAGACAACCTGAGCCTTCTCAGACATATTTGATTAGCTAGAGAGTCCAGTCCATATAACCATTATTTCAAGATGGCTAATACCAGAGCCCAACAAAATGAGGACTTCAAATTCTACATGTCCGCTGGAAAGGACATGGGACTATCAGGGCAAGCTCTGAGAGACTGGGTTCAAGAGAGAGTGGACGATGCCAAGGCCGAAAGAGAGGTGGAACGTCAGGAGCGAGAAGAATAGAGAATCACCTATAAGAAAAAAGAGGAGCAAGAATGTCAGGAGAGAGAGAGAGAGAGAGAAAGAGAGAGAAAGAATTGCCTGGGAGAGACGAGAAGAGTTAGAACGTGAAGAACGAGAGAAAGAACGACAGGAGAGAGAGAGAGAGAGAATGGGAAGATCGAGAGTGACAGCGCGCCCATGACCTCCAGATGTTAGAACGACAGAACGCCACCCCCGTCCTACGGCGGGAATGAGTGCCCTAAGCCAAGCTCACTCGTTCATGCCAAAATGGACAGAGTCCGAACCTGAAGTATGGCTTGAAAGGGCCGAACGAGTCCTGGAGTGCTGCAACCTCTCCCCCGCGGAACTCGAGATTACCCCCGAGCGGTGGAGGAGACGTTGGAGAGAGCAGCCAAGAGAAGCAGGCCAGACTTGGTCCAATTGAGCGTACCACTCGGGGCGGGCGTTAGCCAAATGGCTCGAGTCCGAAGGAGTCACTAGTGCCACCGAGGTACTCGAGCGATTTAAATTTGAGCATTTCCTGTGCTACACCCCTCCTGCCCTCGCCACTCATGTAGTGGAAAAAGCCCCAGCAACACTCACTGAGTGTAGCCGGATAGCAGACATGTGGGGGACTCACCACCCTCAGGAGGGATCCATGGGGCGGAAGATAAATCCCCTGCCCTCCTCGGAGGATCAAATTCCCACAAGAATGGGAACTCGGGCAAGCCCCTAACTTGCCATTATTGCAAGAAGACCGGGCCACAGGCGCAGCGGGGAAAGACTTTAGCCAAAGCTTTTGCACGGCGCACAAGGTTTATGGCCATTCTCCCACATGGGTGAAATGTCTGAACAATACTAAATCAAATACTCCCGCCGTCGCCTTGGCCATCACAAACTCCAAGTCATTGGGCCCTCCTGCCGAAGGCCCCATATATGTGGCCCCTCCACAAGGCAGCCACCCCGCGCGCTGAGTCACGGCATTCGAGGACTCGGGTGCGCAAATCTCCCTCATACGAAGGGACAGAGTTCACTATGGAGCTATCGTCAATAGACGAATAATTTGTCACGATCGAGGGAGTAAATCAATTTAAAATGATACTCCCTACGGTCCAATTCAGTCACAAGACCTCATCAGTCAAAAATTTGCAATCTTGCAGTAGCAACCCATCTCCCCGGAGGCTATGACGTCATCCTGGGACAAGACTTTCAGTCCCCACAGAAATCATGACAATCTAGGGGTCCACATTCCCCAACTTATTCCTCGGGCGCGAGTAATCCTCCATTGCTTCTCCCTCAGTCAAGACTGCCACCCCCTGGGTACTAGGAGGAAGTGCAGTCCCTACCAGTGCCACCTGAGTACGATGTACAGTGGCCCCCTCGATCGGTTCCCGATCCAATTCCAGTGCCCGGCGCTGCCTCAGTGCCAGTGCCAGGGCCCTAATCAGATCTCCCTCCCGGAGATGCCAAATGCTTGCCAGTGCCACTTGCATGCACTGAGCAGTGCCAAGCTCTGTCCATCCTCACCGACGAGCACAAGAAACCTCTGATAGTGCCTGACTCTGCCTTAGTGCCAGCGCCAGAGCACAACCCCGATCGCCATTCAAGGGATCCAACTCAGGACCCCCTCTCTTCCCCCGGCCTGGCACCGCTACCAGTGTCGGTGAGAGAGACAGTTCCTCTCGACCACAGCGGAAGCTCACCTAAAGGTGCGACCTCGCAACCTGAGCCTGAGGTGGTCATTGATACCTGCGAGTCGTCCACGCCCCCGCCGACCGTTACTATTTTCTCGCCACCCGCCGCAGATACCCTGCCAAGTCAGGATTCTGCCATATCTCACTTGGCCGATGAACTACAAGAGCTGCGACGGATCATGGTAGAACCAGCAAGGAAAACTCCTGCGTCAGCTGTCGCAGCAGCTGGCCCAGGTGGCACTCCATGCCGCCCTCCAGTCTCGGGCCCTCCGCTTCCCCGGCCAAGGATGACTGTCCCAGTAGGAAAGGTTCGCTGCAGAATTACCATGGGCATGGGAATTTCCGGGTAGTTTCCAAAGAGCTCTAGAGCTCCCCTGGCACCTGTGCCACCATTTCATCTTTCGAAGGTCTTGGCACCTCTAATCCAGAAGAGGATGTCAAGGCACTCCACTATCTTCTTCCGTTCCTCTGGAACTTCTATCCCTTATCATTTTCTATTAATCTTTTCTTAAATTATCACCACAAGAGGCAATTAAATACGGGATACCATTCCCCTCAAAATGTATAAATCATTGACAATAACAGAGTGGGATGTGGCACGCCCTTGCGCCCCTACCTTGGCACAGGGCATGCGTGTCAGCTCTTCCTGAAGGAGTCGCACCCTTCGGGTTTCCCTTTTCCAGCCCTGGGGCTGAGGGATAGTCCGGGCCATAATTTATAGGCGAAGGACAATAAATTCCCACATAACACAATAAATACCTCACTCTATTCTGCCAACATTATTTACTCTTTTAATTATTCATTTATCTTTCTCTTTTAATGAATCGTGAGTCATAGACTCTTGCCCTTGGGATTTTAAATGCCCCCTTCATAAAATCCGAGAGACTTGTTCCGCCTTTCGTATGTGGTCACGTTTTCATTCTTAACATCCTGTTAATTTTTCCTTTTGTTATTATTATTATTTTTTCCCCTTCCTTCTAAGAACCCTGTTTTGTCCCAGACCCCTCGTCTTTTTTCTGCTCATCCCGTCATAACATTGAGTGAGTATCTATTTATAGCTCGTACTCGAGTTATGGGCAGTGAACGCATAAAATTAGCGTGGTTTAAAGTTGGCGAATTAAAACTCGCGAATACTCTCGCTCGCCCACCGTTGTCACAATCCGCAGAGTGAGGGTCAGCCGTCAGCTGTCGAGTTGGCGAATTATGTATCATCATTACAATATCGCGTAAAGGGGATTTCATTTACAAAAATAAACACTGTTTTATCATTTGCACAGCCTCTTCAAGGCATACTGTACTAACCACATGCCTTGTTGATTTAGAATTAAGGAACTTATATGTGAATTAATTCTTAAATTTTGTCTCCTGCCTCAAAATTATCTTGCCCTTGTAATCTTAAAGTAAAGTATACTGTAAATTTTAAGAAATTAATGGGCCATGTTAAAGTAGTTTAATATTAATGTGTTGGAAGTATTTTCCATTTTTGCGTGGGGATAGAGTAAAGTAGAAGCTTTTCCATTTCTTGCTGGGAGGAGAGTAAAGTAAACCCTGTGGCAACTTCTTGGATATCAACATACAAGCCCGAATAAAGTATGCTATCTTCTGTGGGGAGCTATTATAATTAACAAGAAGTTGTGCACAGCGCGCCTGCCCCCAATACCTGATTTACCCTTTGTTTATTGAGAACCGCATGGCCGATTGTATTTGACCTAGAAATCAGAGTCCAGTTATCAATATTCCGATCTGTCCTTCTTTTTACCTGGAACAGATATTGAGATGACAAGGATAAAGAAGGGCAAAGAGAGGAGACTTACTGCCGCTCCCTTTAAGAAGCTTAGCCCAACTAAGCTTCTTAAACGGCCTTCCTAAAGGCAAATTAAGCTGCCTGAATTATCTTACCTCCGCAGGTAACCTGGGAAGAGGCTGAACACCTGGCGGATGACACACAACGAGCATGATGCAGCCGGAGCCCTTATAAGGGAAAAACAGCAGTATAAGCAGGCAGTTAGTTGTGGGAGCAGCAGCCATGCAGTAACCGTCCTCGAGGGGTACCCTTTGCTAAGAGCCCATTTTTTCCCCCCGTCTGACTCCAGACTCCAGTCACCCTCGAGGGCACCGCCATACATGTGATTGCCCCTCGTCCTTCTTCGTCAGAGACCCGCTTCCCCTAAGGTAAAGTGCGAGTGAAGACTTTTCAGTCACGACAGCTTGCCCTTTAGAAGGTTTGGAGTACCAGCATTTCACTTCTGTCCTTGTGCCAGTTTATCCAGTGCCATTTCCAATGTCCTGTGTTCGAGTGTAAAGTGGTCATTCACTCCTCGAGTCTTTGGCACCCTCGGTGCAAACTTGAGTCATATTCGGTGTTATATTGTTCCTTTACTGGCGTGTAATGTGTAAGTCTCTCTTGCAGTGGACTCATCTTGGACTGTGCCTTGTTTTTATTCAAGACTCCAGTAGAAGGATCTTCAGGCATTGCAAGCCGTTTATCAATTTACTTATCCATTTTCCCTTCAAATGCTTTCTTTTGTAAATATAATTCTTTAATTTATCCCAAGTGTTTACATAAAATTTCCTTGTGAAGTAGAGCCTTCACCTCCTAAATTCTCCCCTTTTTCTTATTTTTTTTTACGATTTCCCTTTACGCAAGTAAGAACTCCAAGGCAAATTAAATAGTTTCCGCTGCTGGCCGGTAAAATACCATAAACCCAGGGAAATACGTAAAAATATATATATATATATATGTGTGTGTGTGCGTGTGCGCGTGCGTGCGTGTGTGTGTGTGTATCTATTCACACAAATGTGCGAGCACACACATACAAACATGCACAAACACACACACACACACACACACACACACACACACATATATATATATATATATATATATATATATATATATATATATATATAGAGAGAGAGAGAGAGAGAGAGAGAGAGAGAGAGAGAGAGAGAGAGAGAGAGAGAGAGAGATTTCTGACTCACATCAGGATTGAACCCAGGTCTTTCAATTGAAAGGCAAGGGCGCTGCCCACTAGGCCATACAAGCCATACCCAGGTAATTCCTTGTGTGCAGTGGCGCTCAGGTTCCAACTTCTTTTATGACTTGTATGGCCTAGTAGGCAACGCCCTTGCCTTTTAAATCAAAGACCTGGGTTCGATCCTAAAGTGAGTCAGAAATTTATTTCTGTTCCACACGTGATTGTGTGTTGATTGTCTATTTATATATATGTATACACACACACACACACACACACACACACACACACACACACACACACGCACACAAACATATATATATAATATATATATATATATATATATATATATATATATATATATATATATATATATATATATATATATATAGTCATGCTACTGTACTCAAGTTAGGCTTCAATAATACGAGAAGTCTTTATTTCTTTTAAAGCTTGTAGTACTATGGAAATGAAAGGAACTGGAATCTAAACCATCCTGTATTACTGAAGCCTAATACGAGTAGTATGAATATATAATAAACAGTGAAGTTGTGTGGTTATCTGGTTAAAAACACACACACACATACACATATATGCATATATACATACTATTTTATATATATATATATATATATATATACATATATATATATATGTATATATATATATATATATATATATATATATATATATATATATATATATATATATATATATATATATATATATATATATATATATATATATATATATATATATATATATATATATATATATATATATATATATATATATATATATATATATATATATATATATATATATATATATATATATATATATATATAGGGCCCTAACAGAAAAAGACTCGAAAGAAATACGCAACGGCCATTGGCACATTCAAACGTGTGTGTACCTAATGTTAATCTATGATTAATCTATGATGATTTCTATTCATCAACGAATGAACGCAAAATATCAATAAGATGGTCAACATCAGAGTAAATAAAAATGGACGAGTAAAAAGAAATCCAATAATAAAAAACAACGATAAGGTCATATCTGTTTTACATATAAGGTAGCAGTGATATTTATGAATTCAAAAGTACTCTGAAATACATATTTATAAATTTTTTTGTTATATATATAAAGACAATTTTTCAAGATTGATGTCGGTCTTACAACCACTTGATGTAAGCAGGAAGTTCCTTACGAACTTGGAAAGTCGAAAGAAACGCCTTTTCTCATTTAGAACAGGTTTTTTTTTTTTTTATCGGTAATGCCTCGTTATATGTTGCTGAATTACGATGACATTGTAAGTATGTTCTGCAAATATCTAGTGGCAGATCTGAGCGCCGACTTCATTAAGAAAGGACTTTCCTGTCGCAAATCATATCACACGGTCGTTCAGAAAGGAAGCAATACTGATGAAGCGGAGATGAGAAAAGCTTGAACAGATGGGGAAGGGAGAAGGGGGCCTTGAAAGAAGCCAACGGAATGGTAAGGGTGAGAATAGTAGCAACTCCGCTGGAACGGATGAGGTTCGGCGAGGAAAGGAAGAGTGAAGAAAGTTGTGAGAAAGAAAGCATGCCCTCTGTAATGGGAGAGGTGAAGAGAAAGAGGAAGGTGGGTGGGGTGAGGAAAGAAAGAACTCCGCTGGAATGGATGAAGGTAACGGGATGGGTAGCGGTCAAGGGAGAGGTTAGCGGTATGGTGAGGAGAAAGGAGCAAAAGGCAGACAGAATAAAAGTTGCCACTGGCACGGAATGGGTAAATGGAATAACGAGGATGCAGGAGAGTTAAGAAAGGAATCCTCAACCATGCTGGAAGAGGGCGTGGGGGAGGGGGGGGGAATCAACCCCGGCTGGGGAGACCGAGAGCCGATGCCAGCCACCCAAAATGAGCCAAGTCTCGCGCATTCGAAGTTCAGCCGTTGCAGTCACATATAAAAGCCAAGGGCAAAGGCATTACTGGGCGAACTGCAGTCGAAGGTTAGGCTAGAAAATCCCATTTAATGTAACTTCGCATCGTTACAGGTAATGCCTTAGTCCTTGGCTGAAGCTCAACTTTCGTAATGATGCAGCGTCACTCAGGCGGATATGCATTAAATCTTTCATTCAGGCCTCAAGATCTCTCTCTTCAAGTCTCCTAGAAATTCTAAGACGGTTCCACTCCCGAATTCATGCATATTTTTGGCTTGATTTTTGCTTCTTGGACTCCTACGTTGCACATTTACATATTGTGTGTTTTGAGTAAGCCCAAACATTCTTTGAGTTCTCTTAAAGGTCACTGGTCCCTAGGTCTTTGTAATTTTCAGTGAACTCCGATATTACATGTTTGCTGTCACACATTATATGTGCAAATGCCTCAGCAGTGGTTTATTCTAAGAAGAAAAATGCAAAATGATCAAGGGTAACTTCCCGAGATGAAACCGCAAAGTAATGTAACAATCTTTCACAGTTCGGCTGAATATGCGGCAATCAGACATTGACCTAATATTTTTTTAAATATATTTCCCTATCATTTATCTTATGAATAACTACATATATCGCCATAAGGAAAATGTTATTATTGGTTCACTGCGATTTTCCATTATTTTTTTTTCCTTTGCATTTGTTAGGATAACCTACATCTCTCGCGGCATCATCAAATTTGAAAACAATGAAAAAATAAATAAATGAAAAAAAAATATGCACTCCCACATATCTAATTTTATAACCTTCATAATATCTTCATAATTCCATAGTCTCCTCACTTTAGTACAGTAGCCATCATCAATTTACAAGGATGATTTGCAAGTGTACAGCTGTACTTTAATAATTCTGACAAGATAGAGCTATCCTTCCAATTTCTCAAAATCCAGATTAAAGGTAGAATTTTAAGATTAGCAGCTCTGCCGGAATTTTTTTCATTAGCATCTACAGGGAAGAGTCCCTCGATTCTTTTTTATTTCCTATTTGAAATGAATTCCACATAAATAAATCATTATAAATGTGGATGTTACATTTTCCGAGTACGGTTAAAATTATTTCGAAAAATAAAAAAAAAGTTCTAAAGACCAAATTCAGTCAAAAACAAAAAGTATCCTTAAAAAATGTTGAGACCCTCGCCGGTAGAAAACTAAAGCATAATCCATTTCAATATCGAAAAAACTATTAACTCCGCAAGGTTAATTGAGCTTTCACCTTCATCACATTAATTTAGAAGTCTTCCGATAAAACTCATCAATAAACATTTTGTTTTAAAACATCAGTTCGGAGAAAGGACAAGCGATTTTGTTTTCTTTCTTTTATTTTTTGTGGGGGATCTTATTTAGAGACTCAATAAGGCCACAATATTTCGTATCACTCTTTATCATTATAATAATACCATATGTAGGGGGTGTATAGTATTGTAGTGCATACACGTTGACCCCAAATATTGTTGTTTACATCTATTGTTGTTTATATGTAACAGAAATGGTAAAGTTCATGACAGTCAAAATAATAAGAACCATATAGTTTCACAATATACGAAAACAGTACTGTAACAACGCTACTTTTAGTTACATGAGAATATCAGTTTGACTGAAACACTTCATTGATGTGGGATGAAGTTGCAAAGACAAAGTTAGCGTGAAAGACACTTACCTTGACAAACAGACAGACAAACATACGGACGGACAGACAGACAGACAGACAGGCAAAACCAAACGAAGGGAAGAACTACAGCTCAAAACCTTTGACTAATAACCATTACACGTGGGTGGTGCACCGGCAACATTACCGGCCATTTAAACTTGAAGTTGAAAGCAAGAGTCCCTGTTGCACGGGGTACAGGTAACCCCGAGCGCGTCCAGCATCAGACCATTGCAGCCAGAAATCCAATTTCGCCCAAGGACGCGATCATAGTCTTGCAATCAGGGAACAGTGAGCCCATCACTTTCCAAGTGTCATTGTCTTCCCTTCTGAGTCCAAACTATGAATAAGGGAAAAACTTTTTCGCCAACTTCCTTTATCGGAAACCATGTGATCAATGCATAGCGTCGGGTCCTACCAGCAAAGACGCTTCCTCGAAAAAGGGAAAGTAAAAATTGGAAGGGAGTCAATTTACCTTTTAATTTATACTGTATCGACTCTATATTGCTCGCAAATTATTAGCTACCGTCATATTAGGATGCGGAGGAAGATAATTTCACGCATATCTGGACTTCGCCTGAAAAAAAAAAAAAAAAAAAAAAATTCCGCTTACTGATTTTGACAGGAATATTTCCCAATTTCATTTCCAGGCAAAACTGAGGCAATTAACGCATTAACAGATTACCTTCGCTTTATCGTTTTTCTCCCAACCGATTTTGATAAATTTATGACAGTTACGACAATTATGCAGGGAAATAGGTGATTATGCCATTCATTATTCTGACTCTTCCTTAACCTTCCATAAAAAGTAATTTACGATAACTCACGTTACCCCATTTAAAGACGGCGTGATGTTGCTTTTTCAATCTTATATAAAAATCAATATAAAAAAGGCACTAGAATAGGAATAGAGAAGGAAAGGAGAACATTGTTGAAGAAGAAAAGGATGCACAATATCAACTAAGTATTAGTGAAATAAATAATCCACGATAAAACACTGGAGAAATTTTCTACTTCTATAGAATGCTGACCATCTAAACCACTGGACTTAACTCAGCCATTTGTAATTCATCATTATGTCATATAGTTCCAATTGTTGTCGAAATTCGTAAATAACACTCAGTTTTACTTGCCTAGTCGCTATTCACAAGCGAATGGTCTCGGCCTGATTTTCACCTGTGTAAAATGTGGTTCCACTTGTTTATGGCTGCCGTATCTGTTGTTGAAGAATTGCTGACAGTATGACATCACCGAGAGGTTTTACACTCGACTGGTCAGGAAGCTGTCAAAAGCTGAGAAAATCCCAAGAATGGGCAAATATGATTCAGAATAGTTCTGAAAGTATATTAAGATTACTCAGGATTACAAAAAATTTGACAGAGGAAGTGAGACGATTACGATGGGTGGTGAAATGCGTGTACTTGCTCTTACTACGTCGAGATTTCCATAACTGACAGTGTTGTGGAAATTTAAGTCATTTTCAAAAGTAGTAGACAGACGAGAAATCGTATCAATGTAAAACCAGAGCCGTTCACCACAAAAGGACTTTTTTCCTCCGCTATTCTATACCAACGGCTTCAACATCAATGATGCCATTGGGAAAGAAGGTCGAGCTATTTCCTCCAACACCGAATGCTCATTCTCACCCTACAGATCTTAACCTTTAACCATCAACTCCCGTAGGCGTCGCCTTTCTGGTTCTCAGCTAGGATAAGGATGCCAATCCATTACCATTATTCCACACTGGTAACGACATTCAACTAACTACCAGGTATGTAATTCCATGTGTACGTCAACAACAGCACAATGGGCTGAATATACCCAAATCGTCAACCTCGGTCGAGAATCGATCCCAGCTCTTGTGTGTCTTTCTTATTTTTCACTCCCACAGTTCTCCACCTTCCATTCTCATCTAAGCAGATCCAGATCTTTTAACTCTTCTGGTGCCCACAGGAGTCCAGCCGACACTATTGTGTGCTATTCTCCTCGGGGTGGTGCAAAGGAACACGTAAGTGCGAGCTCCATCTCAAACCTCCCCTGTATCATTATCTCATCTACTCCAGTAATTCCATCAGAAAGGAATCTATAAATTCTATACACTGCTGTATAATATGCCTCAATAATTCCTTGATCTGTGCAGCTGCTGCCTTTTATATAATTTATCAGTTTTTTCTACACCCTAATGAGAATACTGTATATTTTCATTAAGGTAAACGTAAACTCAATGCTTCTAGTATAATTACTACGTTCAGACTGGCACCTTTCTTTGACTCTTTACCTTTGACTTCCAATTCCCAATCATCAGTCTTTACTTCTTCATTCCATATTCTACAAAACAATCTACTTAGTGTAAGAGGTGTCATTACCTTTCCAGCAAAATCATCTCTGCAGTGATTCCATAACAGCCTGGTGCTTTTCATTTCTTAGTTTCATTATTACTGATTCCAGGTCAAATAGTGTGGATTCACTCATTAGTAGATTCATGTCTTTTTCTGCATCTAGTATATTAATCAGATTATCTCCCTCACATCTCATATGAACAAAATTACTCCGCTGAGTGTTCTCTTTCTTGATCTTTAGGTGTTATTATTAACCGTCCATTGTTTCGGCAGGCGTTCTTCTCATTTACTTTTCCCTCGTGTAGCCTGTGTTTCATTAGCAATTCTGTGGGTAGTCTTATTACCAATGGGACTATACAGCAGGGATTAATTTAAGCTCTGTTTCCCCTTCAGAGGATAGCATGTTACGTTCTGCCATTCTAATAAGACAGATAGATGAGACCGAGTGAGCGAGAATTGTAACAAATAAGAAAAAATATAACCTATTTTAAGTAATTGCCACCCAAGCATAAGATTATTACTTCTAATCAACTTAGTATCTCTACAGAACTGAATGAAAAATAACTCACTATTTTGGGGGACAAAAAAAAAAATAAAATCATCGCTGAGGACCAGCAGCCTTAAAGAGAAATTCACTTTAAGAAAATTGATATGAGGATTCTGGACTTATAACTAATTTAATTGATTGGTCGTTCTAAAAAAAAAAAGTAAAATATACAGTACAATGAAAACAGCAAAAGGAAGTGTAAACAACTAATCGAAAGAGGTGTAACTACCTGGCACGAATATCTTTCTAAAAAAAAAAATGAAATTTGTGAGAGGATTCTCACAATAACATAAACGAAAACATGGATAAGCATAATGACAATATCGAAGAAGAGGATGAGCAAGAAACTGCCTCATCCACAGTCCAAAAGTGTTTGTAGATGAGCAGAATATCCACGTCTTCTGCCGACTTTACAAAAACATTTACCGGTCTCAAATCACCCATCATTCCACATGAATTGGCCAATAACGTTTCATCTGATACCTAGTACAGGCCTAACTGTCGGGAACATAAATGGTACAACAGTTTTCTTACATCTTCGGACACATATTGCTCAATAATGTGATATCTGGCAACTCTGGAAAGGAGGAGGAGCTTCAGTCTTATGTTTGTTTGATCTCCTGTAACTTTAAATCATAAAGATTCTACAAAAGCTCTGGAATCATTGATACCGGAAAGTAGTAACAGCCTCTACATTATTCGTTCAAGTTGTATTTGTAACGACAGTTCGGTGAAGAACATCAATCATTCCCCTGCAAAACTTACCGAGTAACCATACTCAATAATGTCGTAATGGCACCAAAATGAAATGCATTGATAATAGGAAACACGATCTTATATAATGAGATAAAATGTTTACAGTTCGGGTAATATCCAAGTAAAATCATTTGAAACAACTGAGGAATAAATACAATATTATGAGAGAGAGAGAGAGAGAGAGAGAGAGAGAGCATGGGCTTATTTATAGAGCTACTCAATTCATATTTTTTTCTTAAAGAGATTCAATGATAATATACATGTAAATAATATATCTATACACACACACACATATATATATATATATATATATATATATATATATATATATATATATATATATATATACATATATATATATAAAAGTGAATGTTTGTATATTAGCTTGGCTCCTTCAGAAATCCAAACCACTTGACAAACCCAGACAATATTTTGCACACGGCCCATATGTCACCCCCAGAAAGGTTTTTAACTCAAAATCAAACCCTACCCCATAACAGACATCCAAACACGGACAAAACAAATGAAATTTTCGTTTTTACGTCACCTTTCCCTTCAGTTTTCTGGGTTGATTCTCATTTTCCATCTGACACGCCACCTTTTTTTCCCAGCACTACTAGACTTATGATTAACTATACAATAAATCCAAATCCCCTATAACATCAATTTTTCAACAGAATTTAAAAGAAATTTGATCACAATTTATGATAATCATTAATATAATTGTTTATTACCTCAATAAAATCAACACTGAAAACCTACAGTATATAAGTTTAAATGTGGTTTACAATCCTCGCCATGGTAAAAAGTAACAGACCAAATGCTACTGTGATAGACATACTCCCTCATTAAAAAATTACTTGCGACGAAATTACCTCCTTTTTTCAGTGTTGATTTTTAGCCAAACGTATCTTAATCATACCTTGCCAATAAAGTACAAATTCTTCAGTACCCGGTGGTATAACCATCATCATATCTAACTACTTAATCCTCAAAAAATAAACACTGTAGTTAAGGACACAACTTTGGAGATAAAGAAATAATTCATCGACGAGACGAAACAAACCCATCATCATCTGCGGATGCGTATTACCAGAATAAATGATTCTGTGATAAAACTACCCCCTCATTAAAAAATTTCTTGTAACGAAAATACCACATTTTTGTTCAGTGTTCCTCTTAAATCAAACGTATCTTAATTATACCTTGCCAATAAAATACAAATTCTTAGGCACCTTGAGGTATTACCATCATCATATCTGAGTACTTAATCCACTAAATCACCATTTATCAAAATTTTCTCTATTAGACCATTCAGACTTCGGCCTACACTTTCCCTCAAAAACGTCAAATGCGAATGTCCTCATCAATTCTTCGTTTCTTCTTCGTTTTTACCTTTAGAATGATATATATTCATTTCTATCCTTTATCAACGCGTATTTATTCAAAACAATAAATACCGATTGCCTAACATTCCTCCGAAAAGGGAAAGATTTTGTTTGATTCACGATTACGTTATTGTATAAATTGACCAAGTTTATAGATGCCGTATGTGTAACTTTATACATAATAATTCGTTACGGAATTTGATGTCATTGTAATTTATCATGTTACGTTAAAAACGTCCCTAAAACCAATATAAAAAAAATACGTATCAAGAATTGAAGTTAGACGTATCGGAAAGTGTTTTGCCACTTTTTTTTTTTTTTTACTTTCCCTCAGAAACGTCAAAGGAAACTGAAACGCGTTCGTTAACATGTATAGGAAACCGAAAACAGTTGCAGCTCTTTTTATGATGTCTAAAATTACAATTGTGATAATAATTTAATATTTACATAGCCAACAAACTCTGTATCTTGAGTAGCTGCTGGCTAAGACCGACGTCAACATGTACGATATTTCCTTCTTTTTTTTATATTCCGTCAGATACAAATTTCCTCATTAATTCGTTCGTTTCTTCATTTTTACCTTTAGAATGATATATATCCATTTCTGTCTATTACCGACGCATATTCATTCAAAACAATAAATACCGATTTCTTAACATTCCTCCAATAAGGGCTTTTGTTTGATTCATGATTACATTATTGTACGAATTGACTGAGTTTATAGATGCCGTTTGTGTAACTTTATACACAAATCTACGTTAAGGAATTTGATGTCATTATAAAGATAATGAGTTGTAATTTATTATGTTTTGTCAAAAATGTCCATAAACCAATATAAAATGTACGTATCACGAGTTGAAGTTACCTGTATAGGAAAGTGTTTAGCCGCTTTTTTTCTTAACATGACGAGGGGGTGGAAGGTTAATTCTTGCAGCAATTCACTTAATAATGGGAAAGAAGTAAAAAGGCGTAACAGAGTAAAGACTAAATATTTCTTATTAAAAAAAAGATGTCAATTCTCATACAATATTAATCAAAATAAGTTTAAATTAGAACTGAAGGGTTGGTCCAGTTTTTTATGAACTGGACATTGAAGTTTACTTTCATTGTACAGTAGTAATACATAGCCTATCATAAAAAGACATCATTGGCTTAGACCTATACCAAATTGTTTGTATCACATGGAAATATTGCTTTAAATTTTTATTGTGTGATTCGGCCTCCAAATAGCGTTAAAGGGTCTAACAGTGAAATGAATAAGCCTATACATAATTTATTCATATTCCAATCAGAGCGTCTGAGATGCTTCCCAGATGAAATACATTGGCAAACTGTCACGAAATTGGCGCTAACCTGTCCACATGTACAATTACCTGTCAGGCGGTCGGAAAATATTTAGTTAAAATTCCATTAGTTCATCCGTTCCGGTGAGTTGGCCGTCTCTGCCCACAACTGTTGTCCACACGTAAGTTTGAATGGCAGTTTAGATGAACTGACAGAAGAAATGACAGGCAAACTTGGGGGTGTTAGGGAAAAGAGAGAGAGAGAGAGAGAGAGAGAGAGAGAGAGAGAGAGAGAGAGAGAGTTTTTTCCAGAGAGAGAGATTATTAAATGTCATTCAGTTTTTCCAGGCAGCGCCAGGTTGGTCAGCTAGTGTATATGTATGTATGTATATATATATAAATATATATATATATATATATATATATATATATATATATATATATATATATATATATATATATATATATATATATATATATAGAGAGAGAGAGAGAGAGAGAGAGAGAGAGAGAGAGAGAGAGAGAGCCAGGGGCATTTAGATGCCAAAGGTTATTTATAAATACATAACGAAATGGAGCGATGCATGAAGAGGAAAATAAATACATTTCTTTTTGGGAGAAAATGTAAATTTTGCAATTATTCGTTTATTTTTCGCCTTCTTTCAAATAATGGCAAATATAGTCGTCCACTGTTTAATTCAATATTTATTGCACCAGCAACACTAAAATACAGCTCTAATTTTTTTTTAT
>NC_089754.1:5552802-5555302 GCF_040412425.1 Macrobrachium rosenbergii | reverse complement strand
CCAAAGGATATGGACCTACCAGTTATGGTAGACACTGCAGCAGACATCAGCTTGATTGACAGGCCCCAAGTGCCAAACAGTGCCACTGTTGATGAACAAACTCAGTGGGAGATGAAATGGGTAGTGGGCCACACCAAAACCATCCCCACAGTCGAGCTCCAGGTCATGACACCTTGGAGCATGCTACCTCACCGCATTGGTGTAGTGAGTGGAATCAGGCCCTGAGTGGAATTCCTGTCGGGTTGGGATATCCTCTGGGGAAGCCCTTTCCCAACGCCACTCCATAGCCCCGCTACCTCCACACAGGACACATCAACTGAGACATCACCAACCAAGAGCACAGCCACTTTGACTGGCGTGCCAACAAAAGAAGAATTACCTTCCGCCTGCCAAAGTGGTCAACGAAAGGGGCACACTTTGTGCAACTCCAGGCCTAGTCCCCCTCTTCACGAAAGGACGGCCACCAACAAAGTCTTCCTTCTGCACGAAAAGACATTGATATAAGACAGTACTGTTGTCAAGCGTGCAAGGTGACAGGCCACTCCAATAATTGGGAGGGCTGCCCTATTAAGCAATGCCCAGCAGACTCCACAAAACAAGCATCTCCAAAAGGCATTGACCTCTAGCTGAGACAGGAATGTCTTTCTCAGCCCAACTCAAGCCATCCGCGAGGTATATAAATTCTGGACCCCTCGTCAGGCATACCCAACCTCCAATCTGAGCCAGTGCCACTTGAGAGCCCTGAGCAGTGCCACGCTCCGTCCATCTCGGACACTGAGCCACGACAAGAATTGATCCTACGCCTGGCCCTACCATGGTGCTAGATCCCGATCATGACATGGATCCTCCTACGAGAGATCCAGGAACCCTCACCAAACTGATCCTTAGCAACTTGTAAGTCTCCTGCACCCGACATTTCTTCTTCCTCACCCCCCAGATGAGACTCTGGTGGATCTTACTGCTACACCTTCTCTGGGAGACCAGAAACTGGCCTCCCTGGATGCAGAGGCTGAGACCGCTCTTACTCCGGTTGTCACAGCAGCTGGAGTAGGGAGCTCTCTAGTAGCCTCTGAGGATACCAATGACTTCGCGCCCAAAAGCCCTTCTAGCTTTTCCCCTGAGTCTGGTGCCCTCATCACCTCCTAGGACTGTCATAGAAAGGCCCTGGAGGAACCTGAAGAAAAAGAAGAAGGGGTGGAAGAGAGCCAAGTAGTTGCAAGAGCCACATGCTCACCCTGGCACTCGTGACTCCTTGGCACAGTGCCTTTCCATCTCAGGGTGATCCTAGCTACTGCCCAGAGGAGGTAGCCAGCGTGTTCTCTACCTTAGTAACACCATAGTAACATCTTAGACCTGATTCAGTAAGTAGTATTAGTAACCTTGCAACTTTAAATCTTGTAATGAGCAGAAGTAACTGAGCAAGTATAATCTGTTAATCCAGTAATCATAACTATTGTCTATATAGCCCATGAGCTCATGACACGCATAGCACACTGCCTCAGTTGAGGAAATTATCTCATATAAAACCGAGGAGGAATGTGTACCTCTCACGCTCAAATGTAAAAACTCATTTAAAGAACTTCAAGTTACCCCTTTGTTTATTATGACTGTACATTCTAGTGTAAGGAATTGTATACTTGTAAGAATATTGTAATTTAGCTAGTTTACTGTCATTTAAGTTGGTGCTATGGCAGTGTTCTAAGAGGTAATATCATAAAAAATACAACTGAATGTACCATTTGTCTAGGAATAAATTTCACTATCATCAGAAGTAGCACATAAATATCTTTGGGCACCTTTGATTAGTGTTAGGAGTCCCTTAGTAAATAAGATTATTTTAACTCATATCCTGTTCCAGCAGTTAGGTTGAGTCTTTGCTAGCTGCACTGCAAGGGCAAAAAAAAAAAAAACCTGTTCAGGGAAAAGAGTAAAGTAATAAACGCGAACAGCTTGCTTAGTACAGGCCTTCATGCCTAACAGGGAGTAAATGCCTTCTTAAGGGGGAAAGATATTACAAATATTGCTGTTCGACCTCCCTTCCTTGCCTCTTAGTAGAATAGTGAATTCATTTTCTATTAAAGCTAGGAAGACAATGCACATTTCTCACATGAGAAAGAGGAAAGCGGGAAGAAGCAGGAGCTGTTTTCAAACTACGATTGCCAACCAACCGAAGGGTAGGAATTTTAACTCATAAACGTCATAAAGGAGGATAGGTTTTGCTGGGCCATATCTTAGATATACTGTTCTTAAAACCCACTTTTCTTTGACCTATGTACTGGTGAGTCTTTGTCATTTTTTCAGATGAGACCCTCGACCAAGCCCCAAAATAGGCTTGGGGAGGTGCTTAAAAAAAAAAAAACAACCGAAGTTCACCCCACATCGTTAAACTCTCAGCTCAGCTACGATAGCAAAAAGAAGTGTTCAGTGCTGTCTCCAAGCACTCTTTGTCTGTCCTCCCTTTGTCTCCATCGTGTGGGACGATTGTCATTCCTAACTGGCC
>NC_089754.1:5537802-5547802 GCF_040412425.1 Macrobrachium rosenbergii | reverse complement strand
TCTCATTAATCCTTTAATACTGTACATCACTTTCTTCCCTTGACTCTTGTCATCTGGTTATCTTGTTGACTTCTGCGTTTCGTAACGCACCTATCCTATAAGAGGCTTTCAAAAACAGAAGCATTTTCTTTTAATAACTGTGTAGAGGACTGCTCACACCCCATTCTTCAATTATTGCCACACATTTGTCTATGCTGGAACCCGAGTTTCTGCTACTTGGTTGACTGTGGCGAAATTTCATGGAAATCCTCTAACCCAATTCCCTCTCCACTTTCCTTAGGATTACTGCCGAATATACAACTTCATCATTATCACAGTTTTTTCATATGTTTTACTCTCCTTCTTCAACTTTTTTATCAACTAATTCCATAAAGGCAATAATAACCAAGTCTTCACTTTTCATCATAAAATGACTTGTAATCTGGCATTTATAGTCCGCATTATAAACATTCTAATCAAGTTTTATCTTAGCCATGCTAGTTTTTGTTTAATGAATAAAAACTTTCCTGTCTGCTGTCTAATAATCAAATTACCAGTCACTTAACACCAAGTAGACACTTGTCAAATTCTTTAACACTTTCAATATATTAGCTGTTTCCTCTCCTCAGCCATACTTGATCAGTGCCCCGTCATACATCTGTCCTCATATAGGGAACAGGTTTTATTCCACATTATTTGTTGAATGATT
Source organism: Macrobrachium rosenbergii (assembly GCF_040412425.1). NCBI lineage: Eukaryota > Metazoa > Arthropoda > Malacostraca > Decapoda > Palaemonidae > Macrobrachium > Macrobrachium rosenbergii. Next base: position 5,547,114 of record NC_089754.1, on the reverse strand, counting down.
TTTTATCTTGTCTTCTATTATATTTCTTTGAAATTTTTCTCGGTTCTCCCTCCATTATCAGCCTGTTAATGAAGTATTTCATTTTTCGATTATACATGGGTTTCCGTTATGCAATTTCATCACTGCCACCATCTATCTTTAATAAATATTTATCCCTTTACTTCTAGCTTCTCACAACTTTTCTTACGTCGCCAATCAGTTAGATATCTCCTTTTCAGTAATGCAAGTTGTATCTCTGTACTTCCTTTACCCGTCCTTTTCCCATTCACCTAAGTAATGTTTTTCTAGAACTTGTTATTGCGCGCGGGTGTTAGTGGCTGGATAAAATAGCAAAGGTACCTGATGCTACACGGATGAAAGAAGTTGAATTACAAATATATTGGCCATTTTAATGGATTTTACAATAAACGTGGAGGACCGATCAGGACAAAAAAGATAAAAGAGGAAGATGAGCTGGTTTACCATTCCGGATTCTGCACCCGCCAATGCTTTTCCTTCTGTGCTGCCACCTTTATTCCCTTATAGCCATTGCTTGCTCACATTATCAGTAGTTTTCACTGTTACAGCAACCTGCTCGACCTATTGTAACCAAATAATATTCTTTTTCTTTCACATTATTAATTATTCCTTGACAGACCTTATTACTCGATACTTTCTCATATTCTTAGCAGCCTTCGATATATAGTAGACGACAAGCGAATGTAAATTAGGCATACCATAACAACTTTCAACATGTCAAGGTTCCTGGCTGTACTGACACTACAAAGAATTATATATATATATATATATATATATATATATATATATATATATATATATATATATATATATATATATATATATATATATATATATATATATATATACATATACTGTATATGTATATGTATATGTATATATATATATATATATATATATATATATATATATATATATATATATATATATATATATATATATATATATATATATATATATATATATATATATAAAATATATTTATAGGTGTGTGTGTATGTATGTATGTATGTATGTATGTATATATGTATGTATGTAAGTGTGTGTCTGTGTGTAAGTAATTCTAATTCTCCCAGGAACCAGGAACAGTAGGGATCTACACAGAACCCTTTGCAGACTCTTAAAGCAAGACCTACCACCCGAAGTCTGTATTCTACTTATGCATCTACGCCACCAAACAGCGGCACTCTTTCACATTGCAAAAACCAGAAACGTAGTCATTTATCATTATGCCTGTCAACATTCCTTTTCACCTTCCCTCTATTCAAGCCTTTACTCACACATATGAATGGTTTCTAAAGCAAAGATATGTTTATTTTGTTTTATAGGGACTCATACACTTTAAAATGCACTTACCTTAGTAGCATAGACTTAACTGGTAAAACAAGTGTTCTCTTTCTTAACATGAAGCTAGTTTCAATTTAAATTGAAATTATATATAAGTATCTTAATCACCAGACAGTTAAATGTTTGAATACTAAAGTATTTCACTTTCGGAAGAAAGTGAAGGCAAGAAATTGTACACAGGAATTCATAAAGGCTCATCAGTACTACGAAGAAATTTTCTCAGTATGAGTGTTAAATATATCAACACGAAATATCGATAACAAAACTTAAGTAAATTGAAATAAATCTACAAGAAAATATATTCAATTGAGAAAAAAATATATTTTTTGCTATCACAAATATTGAAAAAGACGTGAATTTTGATAAACTATAAAAATCTTATTAAATTCATGGCAATTTTTAATTTTTTTCTGATAGTAAAACTGTTCATGAATCTTTGATAAATACTATATAAGTATATTTTTAACTCTTGGTGGCTACATCACTTTTCCCTTACTTAGCGTGAAGGACGTAAAATTAACTAATCAACCCATATGAGAGCAACAGAAAAATAATTGCAGGGAAATACTGACAAACTAAAGATCAGAACGTAAATGGGAAACAAATCAGACTGATCGGCCCAAGTAAAAAAGCAGAAAAAATAATGATGAAGAAGCAACAATAGGGGAGTGTTATCAAATTAAAAGTTCCTTGTAAAAATAGCGATTCCGAAAAAATGAGAACAGGAAATGCGAGGAGACAAGTTTGTAGCAGTCTACCAAGTAGCCAAATGCAGACACATTATCACAGAAATAGTAATAAAAAATATCTATAAAATCACATTGGTTACCTGAAATATGAAAGTCTTAACCTGACAGCACCGCCGCTGCCACAATATATAGTTCACAAAGGGGAAGACAGCAAAACGAAGCAAGCTAATCGATTTGGTCGATTCTTTCCTCTTCCTGTGTTCACCAGTTCATCATGTCAATAAAATCAATTAACATTTCATTCCCCCTTGATTCCTTTCTATACATACTCTTATCAGCAAACGTTCCCCGCATCCCCCCAACTTCTCTCTCTCTCTCTCTCTCTCTCTCTCACACACACACACACACACACATACACACCAACACACACATGCACACTACAAACACACACAAACTACAAACACACACACACACGTCACTGCCCTCCTTTCAATGGACTCTTGCGCTTAACCACAATCTATAGCCACACTATCTTATTGCACAGCTGCAAAAATGAATCACTGGGCAGCACAAAACTGTATAATTCGATTAAAGATTTTTTTTTTCTTTTTTGCATTCATTAAGACTCACTGTACTTTGAAGACGTTTTTATTTAAAATCCCAAAACAATTTTAACAGTGCTACCTGAGCAGGTTTTCGGGCAACTTTTACGATCTGTCCAAAGATGTTAAACCGGTAGTTTGGGGGGGGGGGGGTGAAGGGATGTACCTCTATTCAGGAGTCAGTCATGTTTGTTAAGGTGGAAACAAGCTATAAGTAACAGTCCTTATGAGCATATAACAATACTGCCTGCGCAACTGACAGTCAGTACTAGTCACAGGTAGCTTCGTCTAATAATAGCACATTGTAGCTAGTCTCAGATAACCCTGAGCACTACTATATCGTAATAACACTGAGAATCAAGGACTGCATTATCATAAAATCTCAATGTGACCATAATGCGTTGCTACTGTATTTGCATCGTCATCGTCACCTTGTCATTCTCGTAACTGATATAGATCTCATAAAAAGTCTTCTTGAAGTAAGAACTTACCACGGCATGAAGCAACGCATTTTTCCACCTTACATGAAAAAAATAGAATCTACAGAATCTGATCATTATTATCTCCCCCGAAAATCCGTTTTTCTGTGTACAGTCAACAAATTCTAACTCATAATACCACGTCTGCTGGCTCTGACCTTCAAATAATATCGGAAACGCGTCTGAGTTCTAACGCGCAATCAAAAATAGTTCGAAAATTTTTTTTCTTTGTACTTGAGTACTTTAAACGATAAAGAGACTTATTGATGTTTAAAAAAATGACATCTAGCAAGTGAAAACAGCTATGGCCTCGAACCCCTAATTATTCAAGGATATTGTAGCATTCTGATACAGAAAAGGGGCGCGCTTAAAGGACCAAACGACAGGTGGTCGATGGACCTCTAAAAATAAACAAGATAGACAGAGACAGACAAACAGCGAGGAAAGAGGAGTATAGCAGCTGTGAGCGTTATTAAGTACTAAACACATCTTCACTGAGCACGTAATACATCTTTGCTAAAGCTGTGCTGAATTGAGGGAGGTGACATCTTATTTCTTTGCCAATTTCCGTTAAAAAAAAAAAAAAAAAAAATACGGTGAGGGTTAAGCTCGAAAAAAAGGTTAAAACAAAATACAGTTCACGGCGAGATTCACAGACTAAAAACCACAATGTAAGAAATGACTTGTGTAGTCTAAAGTCATGTGACACACACACACACACACACACACACACACACACACATATATATATATATATATATATATATATATATATATATATATATATATATATATATATATATATATATATATATATATATATATATATATATATATATATATATATATATAGAGAGAGAGAGAGAGAGAGAGAGAGAGAGAGAGAGAGAGAGAGAGAGAGAGAGAGTATATATGTGTGAAAAAAGGAGTTTTTAAGCTTTCGTTCACAATTAGCCAAGTCTTAACGCCGATGTTCAAAACTATACACGTTTAAGAGACGAAGTAGAATATGAAGACCTGATCTCAGCAAAGGCCTGTTAGTATACAGAAAAATGTGGACGATGAATACTGATAAGGAAAGACAGGAACACGATGTACACAGCTGCAGAACACTTCAAGTACGGCTGCTGTTTTCAGAATCATACTGGATAACATTCATGTACTGCTTAATTATTCTGTGAAAGTGCACGTCATCTAAAAAATATTCTTTTCATTTGAGGAACTTAATAAAACGAATCGTCATCCGATTTGAAACATGCAATGGCATTCAAAAAAAAAAAAAAATGGACAGATAAGAAACTTCAGATCATTTATATTATTTATATAAGAATCATGAAAGAGAATCGTTGGGCGGACAACCAACTTCTCTTTTCTAGTCCAAGGCCAAAGAAAGACAAAAAAGGAGAGGCTATAACTTGACCGTGACAGGAAACTCAAACTTGTCTCTTAAAAATATTGTGGCTTTTCATTCCGAAGTGTTCCTCTGGGCAGCAACCGTAGCAGGATAAAGGCGAGTTTCCGGTAAATTTAAGAATTACAAGCGAAAAAGAGGCCGTTAAAAGAAGAATCCATACTTCATTTAAAACAGAAGGTAGTTAACAAAATGCCAAATGGAGATTATAGATTACAAATATCCTGAAACTTGTTTAAGACTGGGATATATTTGTATGGGTTACCCTATAGCCAAGTAAAGTTGTAAGAACATTTATTTCCGAAAACTGCAGTACATAATTATCTAATGCTTTAGTTGCATTATTATCATTACTATCTTTGTCAGTTATTATTAACAACAATAACGGTAACATTAATAACAAATTATAGGGACTTCTGTAAGCGCTCTTGACTTGTTTGGTTATGCAAAGATCATTGTTTGACGAGAGAGAGAGAGAGAGAGAGAGAGAGAGAGAGAGAGAGAGAGAGAGAGAGAGAGAGAGAGAGAGAGAGAGAGAATTGCTAAGGAAATTCACAGATTTCTGTTTGTATATGGTATGAACTGTTAAACAAAATGACAGTGCAAGGTCAGTGCACTTTAACTGCAAAGCATTCTCACTGTAGGAATTAAGGCAATAGATTCTAATGAGGACTTCCCTTTTTGTTAAATCGGGTGTCTAATTCAGGACCACTCCATATAAACATACCGTATATACTTTTATGGTGCCAGCTCTCATGAAGAAATTATTCTTTTTTTATTTTCTCGTCTAGTTTTATTGTAAAGTAACTTATTCAATATGTGGAATCTCCTTCCCTGTTTTTTTTTTTTTTTTTTTATTTTTTTATTTATTATTTTTTTTTTTTTGCATAAAAAGGGAACCACAGAAACCCGTTGCACGGGCTAAATCTTGGCCTACTGCTTGACCATACCACGGCTGAAAATTTAAATATTAAGTTAATCCAACATATTTTTCAATACTGGTAAAGATTCTTTTCAACTCATCTCCATCCATTGTTCTCATTTTCTTATCTAAGTAGGTCTGGGTTTTCCATCTCTTCTGGCGCCCACAGGGGCCCAGCTAACCGTGTCAAGTACTGTTCTCCCAGGGGTTGTGAGAAGGATATGCCCAAGCCGTAACCATCTCTCTTCCACCATCATCTCATCTGCATACGGAATTCGGTGATTTTCCATACGGTTCATTCCTCACTCTATCTCAGCTCGACAAAATCATTTAGATAAAGTTTCATTGTTAAACCATGGCATGCGTAATCGACAGTTATAGCTACAATTAATTTTCGCTTTACATCTGGCATTCTGTTACCATGATGGATAACTGGTTAATGAACACACGCAGCTTCTTTGAGCTTTGATTTGCGCACGAATATTGCTCTAAGGGCCTATCTATTCAACTCAAATGAGTGTTACCCATTTGATCGGTCTCATTTTAATTCTAAAGAAAACTTTTCTTTCAAAAATTCTTAGGTATATATAGCGTTTGAGACATTATTCTCCACCTAGCACCTTACTAATCCTGAACGGGCAAACTTTTCTTTTTCTGGTTTAATTCGGGAAGGTAAGGATATTAGTTTGACGACAAATTAGGTTTTACATCCCCCTATAAATGGGGTGGATCGTTTCCTGTCAAGTACAGTTTAACAATTCAAGAAAATGTTAATGGCTTATTAGATACTAAGCCGCCGGTTAATATTTTTGACTGGACGATTGATTTACTTAATACAGCATCGGAACCCTTTGGTAAAAGGCCAAGTTAAATGAGTTTGGGAAGTAGATCTCTTTGTATTGGTTCATAACACCAATGCAGTTTCTCTACTGTGCATTATCTGTATGCGCTTCCCGACAAACAACCATACATAGCATATGGTACACTACTTCCTGAGCGGGAGTCATTTTGTATTTTAATCTTTAATCATTTCTCTAAGAAATATGAAAACTAAATCAATGAAACGATCAATTTTATTAGATTTAGTGAGTGATCTCAGTAATCATGATGTGATTCAAAGTTTAATATTTCGCTGCCTCAGGTTCTCAGTTAACGACGTTTGAGTTCAGAAAAAGTCAGTCATTTATATCACAGAGGCGCGAAACCAATGTCTACAGAGTTTTTTCTGTATCAAGGCTAATGAACGTGATCTAAATAAGATAAGGAATTTATTTTAGACAAACCAAACGATATACAAAAGCACACACCAGTAAATACAATGGAACGAAACCTGTCTTCCAAATGCAAAAGATAAAATACCATCAGTTCTTTTTCTTTGTGTGCATTAGTATTAGTAGCAATAAGCAAGGTGAGAGAAATGACAACTTGCTATACCGAAGGCTAAATGGATCATATATTTTAACAGAAGTTTATTCCCACTGACATCAATACCCAAAGACAGTTTTCTTTACGCTACAGTGAAAAAATACCGGTACATACCAGTCTGCCTTGTCACGGAGTCTGATTCAACTGAGCATTTAACAGGTACTGTTATAGCTACTCATGGCTAGAAGAATGAGTTATTTGCTAAAGGTCATACAAAGCGGCATTCCGTCTTGAGTTCGCACAGGCTCATTCCCAGAAACAGGATGGCCACCATCTCACTAGGAGATGCCTCCTATAAAAGAAGAATCTTCTTCATCAGTGAGCCCAGTTTTCGCTAGAATGATATAATGGTCGTACGCAAAAATAAACTGATTCATAAAAGTTTAATTTGTACTAAGAAATAAGATCTTTAATAATATTTGTGAATGCTCACCTACAGATTAGATGATGTTAATCCAAAAAATAAATATCGATTTAATAAAACCCCGATGTCAGTTTCCCTTCAGAAAAAACAAAATCCTGAAAAAAGATGGAGCTCCTTAATTAACGGCTTTGGGAACAACCGCACCACCAGGTAATTGCTAGCTGAAGGAGCGCCCTGCTCCTAATTTGGCCGCGCCTGAACCTATCCATCTTTTCAATTTCAGCCATAAGCCAATAGGAAGATAATAGAGAAAGTTTGGATTTCCTGAGTTTCTTATCGATAAACTGTACACCTACCTTTCATCTGTGACCATTTTAATTCTCTCGAGGGCCTATTATCTTTCTTTGTGCCAAGATAAGGGTATCTTCATTTGGCTCTCGATATCTATTTAAACTCTGATTATTATCGTCCAAAACAAGCCATTTTATTGGTCGCCATCTTTCTTTACTGAGAAAATTGTATGAATCACTTTCACTCTCCACGTTCACTGCGATACTTGGCCAAGTTATGTTTTCTGTTTCGTGCTTTGCATCTATATAAACATCCATGTACACACACATATATGTATGTATATATATATATATATATATATATATATATATATATATATATATATATATATATATATATATATATGTATATATATATATATATATATATATATATATATATATATATATATATATATATATATATATATATATGTATGTATATATATATATATATATATATATATATATATATATATATATATATATATATATACATATATATATATATATATATATATATATATATATATATATATATATATATTAATATATGTATATATACATACATATGTGTGTACATGGATGTTTATATAGATGCAAAGCACGAAACAGAAAACATAACTTGGCCAAGTATCGCAGTGAACGTGGAGAGTGAAGTGATTCATACAATTTTCCTCAGTAAAAGAAGATATATATATATATATATATATATATATATATATATATATATATATATATATATATATATATATATATATATATATATATATATATATTGTATTTCACAACGGTCCCGTAGATGATATATATGAGATCTTCAAAGGGAAATAAAAAGATGATGATACCAGGACTTTCAATTTTCTTCTAAAATCACCTTCAAGGTACTAAACTGTTTTAACATTACAACATAGCAGAAAGCAGTGTGGAATCACATATAGCAATATAAATAAGTTGACAAGATACTTAAATATGCAAAATGCATTCTTCAAAGCAAACACATACTTAGTGGAAATCACAATACAAAATTATCTGTCTGTAAAATATGTAACAGCTGGTTTTGCTTTTGAATAATTAAGCATAAAACTTTGAAATCTTAAAAAGACATCGCACAAGCTCATGTTTCTAAAAAGAATTTATGAGTCATTTTCCAACTATTAATCGGATTATTAATATATATATATATATATATATATATATATATATATATATATATATATATATATATATATATATACAACGAAGGAAGTAATAGAGAAAGGCATCCTCATCCTCTGACAGTTTATTTTCAATGGCGACGTTTCATGACGAATTCCAAGTCGCATTTTCAAGGCATAAAATATAATTTGCGAACATTAATAACAAATTAATTTATGAGATATGCAATGGAAACAGCTCTTTATGAAGTAAGAACATTTAAAACAAAATACCTCATTCCAAGACAATCAGTTATAAGTAGGCTAAAAGGAGTTCACTAAAATCTTAAAACAATGTACCTATATAAAAGAAAGAGCAAGACTAACATAATTAAATAAAAACAGAGTGAGGAAAACCAGTACGTTAGTCGTGCTCTTTATTTCATATACGTTGGTTGTTTTAAGATTTTAGTGACTCTTTTAATTATATTTGATTTGTCTTGGAATGAGGTGTTTTGTTTTAAATGTTTTTACTTCATAAAGAGCTGTTGCCATTGCATATCTCCATAAATTAATTTGTCATTAATGTT
>NC_089754.1:5502802-5532802 GCF_040412425.1 Macrobrachium rosenbergii | reverse complement strand
ATAGACATCGCTTTCAATCTTTATTATTTGCCACCAAGAGAAAATAAAACTGTTTTCATAGAAGTTGCTTTCATTTTGTTTAACCCTTTCAAAATTGCTGTGTGTGTGCGTGTGTGTGTGTGCGAGCGTGTGTGTGTGCTTGTCTAAAATGCCATCATATTTTCATCAGTGCACAAGACAAGTCTTGTATGAGAAATAACCAAATCCACCTGGCTTAAGGGATATCTGTCAAACCCACAGTGCATGAAGGACTGAAGCAATTCGACAGCAGCAAAGGGAAAAAAGAGAAAAATGAATCAGGACGTTTATTATTTTTTATATACAGTATATTTCCAAAAACAGGTGTCTTAAAACTACTCTTTAAATAATGATTAATTTCATAAGATGGGAACATCGATTTTAATGACTGAAGATCATGATATCGAATATGTAAGGTCAGTGACCTAACTATTTATAATCATAAAAAAACACACACAAACAGAGCATCTTCCATTCGGAGTCTTGATAACCTAGGGAAGGTACTGGCCCGTAGTTACGCGAAGAAAGTAGGTTAATAATCATGAAGAGGGAAGTCACAGAGGCGATGACATTGCTACTCGTCACTAAAAATATGACACAGGCGGTAGATGAGAGATCTGGATATTAACGTATTAGATATTTCTGTACGCCACATGACATATATCAGCTGACGGCTACGAAGTAAAAACGACTTCTTAAGAGTTGCAGTAGTGTATGATAGTAACTAGGCGAATGAGTTCGTATGCTTCCCAGGTTTGGATACTACCCGGGGCGGCAGTATAATACCGTACCTCACATGTCGGACTGTGCTCAGCTCGGTGAATCGACCTTAGGCATCCCAACACATTTCGATTGTTAGTGTTACTCTTCTGGTTTGATAATAACCGGAAATTGTCGCGTCTCTTGGGCGAAAGGGACTTACTGTACATACACAGATATACACACACATACAGACATTATATATATATATATATATATATATATATATATATATATATATATATATATATATATATATATATATATATATGTGTATGTGTGTATTATATGTGTGTGTGTGTGTGTGTGTGTGTGTGTTTTCTCTCTGTATGTGTATATTAAAAATTTATATACGCACACATACAGACACACACATACATATTATATGTAAATATATAATATATGTATATGTCTGTGTGTATGTATGTCCCTTTCACCCAAGAGGATGCGACAATTTCCTGTTATTATTAAATCAGAAAAGTAACACTAACGATCGAAAATGGTAATAAGATTAATTGGCTGATTGATTTCAAGTTTTCTTGAACTGACACCGAGAGAAAGATGTAGACTGATAGAAACAGATGTACTCGTATATGTAATTATCGACTGTTTGCCTAAACTGAAATAACATCCATAATTCCCTCGCGTATAAGGCAACTCATGATGTACTCTTGTGATTAAACATTCTCTGTCAGGCTGTAATTGTAATAGGAAGATCAAGCACTTAGAGAAAATACTGAGTGGAATGTTTTCAATATGCATCATTTGCAGATATTTTGCAAATGAGAAGCGATTGTTATCGGTTCTAGTTGGTTCAACTTTTTATTTCTTGTTATCTTTGGTGTGCGCATTATCAGTGAATAAAATTGTTATCAACAACGATAGCTTCGTTAAAGATAATAAAATCATCATTATTGTCGTCATATTACTTTGGGACCAGAAACTCATTTCGTTCACTCTCAATAGCATCATCATTGTCGTCAATATAATGCTACACACCTATCATCATTACCATTATGATACTAATGAATCTCATCACAACAGATCAGGATCTCTCTCTCTCTCTCTCTCTCTCTCTCTCTCTCTCTCTCTCTCTCTCTCTCTCTCTCTCTCTCGGAATTTCCGGCAAAAGCAAAACCTCCACTGTCTTTTCTCAGAAACTATTCATAAAGCCTGCTTGTGGCCCAACAAGGGAAATCCGTTTTGTTAACAAGTGGTGGAGCAGGAAAGTCAGGCCTTTTACCTCCATATGTATTAAGGTGAGTTTCGTAGGAAGTTCTTGAAACAGAAAACTATCTTCACATTTCAGATTGTTTATTTAAAAAAAAAATTAAGGCATGAGTGCCCATTCTCTCAGGAAGTTTCCCAATGAATCTCCCACGGTTTCATTCTCACTCACTCCATTTCAGACAAACTCTACACACACTAGTAACCAATGATGGTTTTTCATAGCTGTCACAAAGGACTAACTTGACAACATAGTTTACATTAAAGATGATGCAGAAGTCACTTGAACATAAATACGAATAAAGTAGTAAGGTTTGTCTCATTATTACATTAATTATAATTAAATGTAGGTGGCAATACCTAATAAGTGGAACATATTGTTCTGGACATATGACGAGGGCGATGTGCGTTGCATGCATGAATTGAGAACTTCCTTAGATTCCATCGAGTCAGTGACAATACAAGTGAGTGTCCTCGTTGTCAAATATAAGAGTTCTCAGGCCAAAAATTAGGACTTCGTCATCGGAATGCTTCAGTAATGCCACTATCTCAGTTATTAATATAACTATTACACATACGTTTCACGATGGTTATATACCACTCTGTAGCAGAATCCACCGATTGCGAGCGCCTGAATACTTAGATATGCGTTATTGCATTATACAGTAAATCAGTAAGATCTCTCTTATTCTGTATACACACCAAAACACACAGACATACACACTCACACACACACAAGCGCACACATACATACATACATACATACATACATACATGTTAGTGAGAACAATCATGCTATCAACTGGGAAGGGGCAAAAAGGATTGTATATTCTAATAATGCACTGGAAAGGAACATCATTGAATCTAGCTTTATAAAAGAAAGTTACAACCATAATATGAATATCAGTCAAGGGATGTATAAACTTGATCCTTTAATATCAAAAGAAATTTGTAAATTGTTTAAACTTTAAGGTAGGCAGTAGAGATGTATGAAAATAGGATTATCATATTTGTAAACACAGTACGAGGGTAGTAATGTTAATGAGTTTCCAAACTCCGCCTCCGTGACACCTGTCAGGTGTGGCTCTGAGGTGGCGTATGGTCTGTTTATTAGCAATGTACCCTGAGAGTATATTGTGATTTTTAGCCAAATGAGTTTTAAAGGCCACTCCTACCTCAACACCGGCCTGAGTGGGGATATGTAGTCTCTAACGGTTGTGTATGTTCGTCAGTACTGTTCTTGTAGTATATATATTTGTGACTTCTCATGCTCTGTATCAGCCCTTCGTCAATGGCTTGAAATAAAGTCGAAACCTATCAGGACCTACACCCCGTTTCTTATTTTTCACCTGTGGTAATGTGTGATAAATGAATCACGTACAAAAGTGATAATAATCATATATATATATATATATATATATATATATATATATATATATATATATATATATATATATATATATATATTGTTACTGTCACAGCCTGCTTAAGGACAACGGGTGCTATAAAATGGCTGCCAGTAAGACAAAAAGGAACACCATGAACATAAAGGATGAAATAGCAACATAAAATTCTAAGTAAACTTAATCTACTTGAAGGCATAATTACACTCAGTGAACAATTAACAATTCACTAACAAATAGTAACAAAAGCTCATAAAACACTAATAAAACTGACACACATGTTGATGCAATAAATGAATAGAAATTATAAATATTTGGTGGGGCCATATACAGGTAAAGATTGCTTTTCTCACAACACGTGGAGCAGAGATGAGTAATGAAATACGAGCTGAGATGGTCCTATGTCACACATGATAAAAGCATCCCTCTGAAAGAGAGAGGGGTCGAATTAAACATAGAACTAGCATGTACTATGGCCCGAAGTGAATACAATTGAGCTATCCTAGTTTACTAAAATATTGCACCCGATGCTTAAAGATTACGCTATGTATTCATGGCAGACAAGGGCAGACACAGCCAATCAAAAATCACTTAGATTGCACTTTTTCTAATCTGGAATTAAATTATACATGCAAAACGATGGATGGCTTTGGCATAGAGGAGTTTGTATGGGATCCAAGGAGGGACTTGGGGTGTTGTATGAGAGAGAGGGTACGTGAATATCACGCTACGGAGTTGGGAGAAGGTTTCTGGATAAACTGAAGAACTAAGGAATTAGGACGAGAAAATAGGTTGCCGTTAGCCCCGTAGACTGTTTAGACTTATCTTGGGAGGTCTTTGAGACATTCAGCCCAATGGTAGAATTCTTGTGGCATGTATGCATCCTTCCACAGTAAGAGCATGGGGCAAGAAACGCCTGACTGCTATGAGAGTTGGCCAGCAAGTAGGGTCTGCTCAGGGGTCAAGCACCTGAGGTGGCAAATGGTGGATACCCTCTGGGCAGCACCTTACAAAATGGCGGATGCTGCAGGTCATGTGACACTCCGTCAATAGGCCTAAAAACCACCAGAGGACTCATGGCAGTACCAGATAGGATAGAGGAGTGTAAAATGGGTGAGAAAGTCGGCTGATTCAGGCATCATACCACTCCTTTGACATGGCTGTCATCTTAAAGTGACGTCGGGAATGATGATGTCCTGTTAAGCCTAATGTCTGATATATATATATATATATATATATATATATATATATATATATATATATATATATATATATATATATATATATATATATATATAATATATGGGAAAAGGTGGGAATATGGAACAGATGTAATATGAAACTGCCTCTATCAGCTTTTAAGCACTACCATCCATTGGTAACTGAAAAAACTCATAACATCTAGTTCCATCAATTGCCATAAGAGTGTTACACAGCCAGTCACATCTTGCATATATTGGTGGCAGGTTCTTGCTCACTTTTTCATTCTCAAAAGTTTTATGTGGTCAGTTAAACTTTTAGTTTTGCATAAACATTGATGAACAAAAAATATGATGCAATATGTATTCATTAGTTCCAAGATGAAATGTGGATATAACATGGTTAATGACGGCAAAATATTTTTCTCCCTAGAATTTTGGTTATGTCTTGTAATAAATGGTGGTGGGTGGTATTATGGAACCCCTTTTTCCATATTACAACCAATACATTGTACCATGTTGTGGTAGGTTGAATTTGGGTTTGTATGATGAAAGACGGTTTGTGTGAATTGATTGTTCCGTTTTTGTTGTTGTGATGTTTTTTATTATGTTTATTTTGTGTTTTTGTTATGAATGTCTGATGTAAGTTTTCATGTTGTTTTTTTTCTTTTTACTTGCAGTTTGCTTGAGAGTGGTAGGGTAGAGTAGACTCCCCTTCACCTTAATGCCCATAGTGCTTGGATTGAGAGAACCTGGTTGAGAAACAGTGAAGGAAACAAGGCCTTTATTTCCCTCCTGAATGCTTGCCATGCTTTGCAGCAAGTATTATTTACAAATTAGTTGTGTGAACCAGAGGCTGACTTATTCAAGTTTGCAGTAGAAAATGATAATACAAGACACTATAAACTGATTGTTATAGATTTGTTCCAAGGAAACGAAAAACATTGAGAGAGGAATCACAGTGTGAATCAGGTTACAGTGAAGTTGTGTACAGAATACTACTTAAAGAAAAGCATGTTTGGTTCTCAAATGATCTTTGTTGGACAATACCAAGTAGACTTTGAAGATTGATCTTTCAAGCATTGGATGTGTTTCCATTTTGAGGATTAAGAAATAAAATTAGATTAGGTTCTTAAAATTATTGGGCAAAAAACTAGAAGAAGTTAGGTTAAGGAACTAAGAATAGGTTTTGGTGATCTATAGTATTAAGTTAGGCTAAGTTTAAGTATAGGAAGATTGTTTTGGTAAATATTAAGAGTAAGTAGGAAATAAGTGTAATATTAAGGAAATAAATTAGGTTAAGGAAAATCAGAGTTTAATTTAATAACCTCCAAAACTGTTCCCATTATACTGCCCCAATTGTGTACTATAATATAAAAAAGCCCCTATAATGTTCCATATTACCAACGTTGAATATCATTCACTGGCCATAATGCTCAGGAAGAAACTATGGCCAGAAATAAAAGGGATTGAGACAGAGATGTCTGCCAAAAGCCATGATAAATGCTAGCGGAGCAGTTCAGGAAAAACTAAAACATTTGATGTGGCTGTAAGATGCTTCCAAGTACTCAAAGCTACCCTTTCAAGAAAGGTTGCAAAATATGTGAATGGTGTTGATCCAATTGTTTTGGCAAACCAAAAGTTAGGAAGAAAACCCACTTTTCCTCTAGAGATTGATAAGAAACTGGTGGAATATTGCCTGTTAATGAAAAAAAAAAAAGATTCTTTGAACTGGCGCGTAATGATGTAAGACGTATGATTTATCGGCTGGCAGACAGAAATGGGATCCCCAATCCATTCAGTGAAGATATGGCTGGCAGGGGCTGACCAATTCATGTGTAGGCACATGAATAAGCTTTTAACCAGAAAGCCCAAGGGAACTTTACTAGCTCGAGCTGTTGGTTGTAAGAAGAAGAGTTTGATGAGCTTTTTTGTTTGATCTTTTGGAATACGGATACACTTCCCTTAACTCTCTCATTTAAGCATCTTAGTTTTATGACACAGATTTCAAGTTTTACAATATTTCCTCTTCAAAAAAAAGTCACGCTTTTTGGTCTTTTGGGATTTGTTTCACATTACAACCACAGTGGTTTCATGTTGCCACCTAATTTTCTAAAACCCGTTTTTTCACATGTGGATGAATAAAATTTCATATTAATTCAGCGATTTGTCATTTCTTCTTCTTGGCCTCGGTGTTTTAGAATGATAAATTCTGCAATAGCTCTGATAGTCATCAAGTTGAATTTTTGCCTTTCAAATAGGAGATTTTGGACGACAACAAAAAGTGGTCCATATCCCCACCTTTCCCCTACCCCTATACCCTATATATATATATATATATATATATATATATATATATATATATATATATATATATATATATATATATATATATATATATATATATATATATATATATATATATATATATATATATGGAGGATGAAGTAAAGGAAATGTATGTTGATATAGGTAGTGAATATATATATATATATATATATATATTAGTTCCTTAGTTCCCACCACTTTGGAGGGGAACTGAACATGCACTATCTCTAAAGACCTTTAAGGATGTTATGCGTCCAGTCGCAGTGAAAAGGTCTGCCTTCAGAATACAATGTCTCAGTAGATGACTTTGTAGTGTTGATGGTAGATTATATATTATTCGTTCAATCAATTTCTTAGACGTATTTTCTATTTTCCTCTCGACTAAATTTGTAAACAATGGGATATTAGTTTCATTGTATTTGTATCAATTCATCTCAAGTACATAGCCCAGTCATCGTTGAAATGCAGCCTAAAGGCGGTCTGCCCTCTGTTGGTTCTCCTTACTGGACATTCACCTAGGATCTCTGCTTCTGTACTGGCCCCAGTTCCTCTTTCCTTCATTTTTCTAAAAATTTCTCGGTGATAAAAAAAATGCCATGAAAGGTGCCAAACACCAAATTGGCGTTTTAGGAGAAATGAAATGAACGAAAAAGATAAAATCTGAGGGAATGACTGAAATCCACGAGCAATGTTCTGAGTTAGAAATTCTGTGAATATTTTATCAGTGTATCGGCTTAAAAGCTTTAGGCTACACTTTTTTTTCAGTAAAAATTAATAACTACTATTAAGAAAGCATCCGTTTGTGTGTAATGTGATTAATTACTTATATCTTTTTCAGTATTTTTGGTATATTTACCAATATAGACCTCCATGAAATCTGCTTTCATAATATACAGTCTTGGTCTCACCTAGGAACGTAAAATGTAACCTATGTGCTTACGTTCTTGTTGGGAAATATTTACCCTCGTCTAAATAGGCCACTCTAGTATAGTCTCTTCCAAACATGCCCAGTGTAAATATTGACGGTTATTCCTTCTAGATCGTCGAATTAATGGCATTAACTAGTTTTTTTTATTTGCTCAGATTTTGAGAGAGAGAGAGAGAGAGAGAGAGAGAGAGAGAGAGAGAGAGAGAGAGAGAGAGAGAGAGAGAATCCTTATCAACACGGAAAAGTCTCTCTCTCTCTCTCTCTCTCCGTGATGAACATGCATAACGGACATCTAAGACTTCTATCTTAGGTTCTCAGCTCTCGTTCTGTTTCCAGAGTACTTTTCCACCTTTCCCTTCTCCCTCGGCTCCACATAAAGAGAAGAGGACTTTTGCTTTTTCATTATATTCATAAAGTCCTCTTAAGAATAATCGCTGGTATGATATAACTTTCAGTTATATCATACCTACTAAAAAGATACTAATAAATCTCTTTTTCTCTATTACAAGTGAATTCTTTGGGGCTTCACTTATCTTATAGTTATTATTCTTTGTTTCTATTCTTGTTCTTCAGTACGCATTGAGATGTAAACATATATACTTGGTTCAACAAAAATCACTAGGCAGAAAAACAAACATGGGATCTTACTTAAACAGTGAAGTTCTCTACCTACGGTATAAACAAGACAAGTTAAAGCCTTACCTGTCTGTTTGTCATGAATCGATATACTTCATGAACTGTCTTCAGGCGTCATAGTTCCCAGTTTCCTCATAATAAGTTTAAATCTTGGCAAAATACTTTTCAAGCTATCACTTATAGGACTTCTTCACCCATTCCTCCCCCAAAAAGTAAAAGAAAATAGATTCACGGGTACGAAGATACCCAGGTGAGCACCCTGAACCCCGTGATATAGAAACCTAGTGGCGGCACTGGTGTAGCAAACTTTCATAATATTCCTAAGCGAATTACATATCACAACTTTACGAGATTCTCATGTTCATTTTTTTTCCGCCTGAACAAATAAATTATGCTCAGTGAAGGTGTCAAGAGTTTTGTTTCCTTGGACTTGCCACACTCAAAAAGGTCTACTGATCTATGTGCACTCGTCAAGAACAATGAAGAATAATGAAGTTGCAGGGAGGAAACGAGCCACTGAGAAGTCCATGGCAGCAAAATGAGAATATTTGATTGTCTCTCTGTTAGAGGATATCAGGTTAATCGTCGGTTCCTGTAGTCAGTAGAAATTAAATGTCAACTTCAGTTGATAAGGTCTCAGAAATCCCAAATGTAATTTTTTTTTTTTATGCACAGCATTTGCTGGAGTTAAGAAAAGTTGTACGGGGCTAGCACCTCAATCTAAGGACTTGATGGAGAAAAGGAATCTATAATTTAAGGCCGTGATCTCACTCTCTCTCCCAAAAGTACTGCCAAAGCAAAGCCGTTGGTCAAGCCGTCCTTCCAAAGCAAAAGAGCCGAGCACACCCACGAATTCTCCCCCAAAAACGTTCCCACAATGTATGCAGGAACGAGATAACAAGCGAAGGGCAGACGATGGGCCATCAAACGACCAAAACATGAAAAGATAAAAAAAGACAACACATATGGGCGAGGTACCACTTGAGTGCAGAAAAACACCGGGTGGGGGAAAAAGACCCCGATTCAGCTTTTCGTGACTGAGTAAAACAAAGCAAAAATACTACGCTCATGTCACGAATAATTTACATGTAATTATTACAATATATATAAATATATATGTGCATATATATATATATATATATATATATATATATATATATATATATATATATATATATATATATATATATATATATATATATATATATATATATATACATATATATATATATATATATACATATATATATATATATATATATATATATATATATATATATATATATATATATATATATATATGTATGTGTGTGTGTGTGTGTGTGTGTGTGTGTGTATATGTGTATATGTATATGTATGTGTATATATATATATATATATATATATATATATATATATATATATATATATATATATATATATATATATATATATATATATATATATATATATATATATATATATATATATATATATCGAGAGAATAAAGAAAAATGTATTTTTTTGAAGTAGAAATATCCTATTTCCATTTTAGGTCAGTACGAAGGACCATAACGCAATAAATCTCCCAGCCTGTCAAAACAAGTCTCCAACCATATCTTCAAGAACACACCAGCACTAACGAGGCGCTAAGAGAAATTGCATCTGGCCGTGCCTTCGAAATCCACGAGGGTCCTGCGAAGGAACCTTATGGTTAGTAGAGTGTGGGAATAACCTCACGCCCCCTTGACTTCAAACGATAGCCCAAGGAAATAAGCCACGCCCACAGGTCAAGCCTAGATGTTTTGGCCAATCAAATGCCATCAGTGCCAGAGACCTAGGGATGTCCTACAAGGAGTAACTACCCAATAATCAACAGGAATTCCTTAAAACACACCTCCAAAAGTTGGAATGAAGCAAGTGGAGGTGGTGCCTCAGAAAAGCAGCACCTGCCCAGAATATGACGTCATGGTTGACACAAGGGAAAATGGGAGATATAAGGACAGGCATACAGGAAAGGAGACAGAGAAAAAGTTGCGGAGAGAAAAGAGAGAGACAGAGAGAAAAGTCGCAGAGTGGGAAGATAGAGAGAGAGAACTATTCCGAAGTGTGGGAAGCAGAAAAGACAGAAAGAGAAGAAGTGTGTTAGTGAAGAAAGACTCTCTCAAACAATGGTCCCCGTAATCTAATTCGTTAAGTCTCTCGAAACCATTATTTTAAAGTCTCGAAACCATTATCTTAAAGTCTCGAACCATTAAGAAACAGTTAAGAACTATAGGTGGAACTGTAAGACAAAAATCACAAATAAAGAAGAAACGGGAACAATTAATAATTTTCCCTTTAACCTCTATAATTTACAATTTAATAATTGTTTTAAAGAGCCACTTGTTCCTACTTACAATAATTACCACATCCCCTACGCCGGACGTGTTACCTTAGTGTTGGGCCCTTTGAAGGAAAGAAACAGGGTCCGATAACAGCTGGTAGCCAGCGGTGGGATATCAACAGCTAAGTGAGATAACAGCGGGTGTACAGGTAGTTATCACGAACAGTCGGCGAAACAGTGAAGTGAGATAAACAATTGAAAATAGAATAAACAAGTGATCAAAGAAAAACACCAAAGACAAAACATAACATACGCCACTCTGCAAAGAAGAAATAAAATACGCCCCACGCAAACACACACAACGCTACGACAAAGCAGAAGACTACGCCCCAGAGAGAGAGATGCCCTTTTCCTGTCGACGCCACGATGATTCCGTGATCGAGTGAGAGCCAGATCCCCAGCCAAGGCGCAGTGACGGAAGGACGCTGAAGAAGAAGGCGAAGAAGAAGACGAACGAACAACCTAACCCTTGGATGAAAGCCTACGAATAACGAAATCAAGCTGCCGAGAGAATACGCACAGAAAGACGAGAGAAAAAAACGACTCACAGTAAGAATGTCCTTATGGTCACACACACACACACACGTAGAAATTTTTTTTTTTCTTTGAGTTAGAAACACACAAAATTAAGTCGACTAAGAACACTTGTATTGATATTCATTTGAAAACACAAAACTCATACGTAAATTAAATAGACTTGGCAACAAGAGTTTTTTTCTTTTTCTCTTTCTTTAACTAAGCACCTATCGATCTTTTACTAAATTTTATCCAACATTTGGTATTACTAAACTTTATTTAACGTTTGGCATGACTAACCCATAATTTCTGTATTTTATTTGTGTCATTCTATGGTTATTTTAAGCATTAATTTCTTATGTAACATTCATTAGCTGAAATTTATATATTTTTTGATCGAGAAATCTCAACTTGTTTTTTTGTTCGCTTAAAGGTGTTCAGAATCATAAGTTTTTCGAAGATTATTTTTTCTTTAATTTTTTTGAAGCGAGTGATAATTTATTTACTTGTTTTACCAGCACTGTCAAGGATAATTGGAAGTTAAGGGATTTTTTTTCTTTGTTTAACACCGCCAATCGGTAATTTAGAATTTCGGGGAAATTTTAGTGATTGATTAACTTTACTTTAGGTAAGATAGAAGTGTTTATGATCTTTTGTGAATTTTTTTTGTGATTTTGAGAACTGGTTGACTTTATTTACTTTGTTATTACTGCCATAACTTAAACACTGTACCGTTATACTCAGTGCTTAAGAAGGTGTTTGTCATTAGTGAATAAATGCCCAGGAGGAGATCGGCACAAACTAATAGCGTAAGAACTCCTGTTTACACAAGAAGTCAAACCAATAATTTAACTATGGATAGGGGAACACAGTCAACTAGCCCAGTCTCTGCAGCTGTAGGTACACATAAAAGACATGCAATTAACCATATAGCCAAATTTTTTGAAGGAAAGAAGGTCAGGTGCCTGTAACTTAGAAAACTGGATAGAGCAGGTAGGCATACATCTTAATAACATAATAGGCACAGATAGCGAAAAACTCAGTGAAGCGAAGAGTTATCTGGATCTGGAAGCAGGGGAGACTTAGAACGATATGTCCATTCGGAGACATATCAGAGACTTAAGAATTGGGAAGAAATGAAACAGTTCTTTAGGAAGGTATATTCCACAGTAGGCGAAACAGATCCCGTTATCAGCCTTGCAAGGATAGCTCATTGTTATAAGGCAGATAAAAGAAGCTACCAAGGGATGAGTTCCCAGCTATACAACAATATGAATGAATGGGGTCACTTAGTCACATCCACTAAATGGGCAGAGACAGATAAAATGTCAGTAGCTGATGTCAAAACCATTATTAGGTTAGCATTCATGATTGGAAGTTTGCCAGCCGAAGCTATTGGAAGGATGACCCGAAAATGGGAGACTTCAGATGACATAGCTGAGATCGAAGAGGAAGTAGCAAGAATCTTAGGTAGAAATCACGAAGGGAACCCCATATACAGACCTTTAGTCACCATAGGACACGAAAAAAGAGGACAAAATAGGTTTAGGAATCCAGATAGAATCAGAATTAGGACGTTAGGTAATACAACTCAAGGGGGACTTTCAACAGTCACGTGTTATAACTGTCAGAAGAAGGGACATTATGCCAGTGACTGTCGAGGGATAGCTTACTGCCCTTTCCATAAGAGAGCCGGGCATAGCGCTCGAGATTGCAGAAATAGACCTGCTTCAGCACCTAGATATAGATCTCAGTCAAGAGGCAGAGGTAGAGACCGTAGTCATTCTCCACAAGCTAGAAGGAATAGGGGTTCAAACCCAAAGGAAGGTATCAAGATACTAACCAAACTGCGAGTATATCAGAGGACACAATGGTAAATTTTCACTCCAGTGGTATAATGGGTCTTCCTTCATAATAGAGGAAGGACCGGATTTGCAAAAACCTAAGCCAAACTAGACAGGTTAGCAAAGTTAATATAGGGAATGAATATAATTATAGACCAGTATTTCCCGCACATGTTGGTTTAGAGAAACCTATTGCCACATTCTTTGATACAGGGAGTCCTAAGAATATAATGTCAGAAAAGGTGTATCAGATGTATTTTTCTCATTTAAGTTTGAACCCAGCAGTAGACTGCAGAATCACAGACGTTCAGGTAATAATATCAGAATAGTAGGACAAATAGATTTTCCTTTTAAGCTAGCAAGAATTTCACTAAAGGAGAAAGGTTCTAGTAGTAAGAGATATACAGTTAGGGTTTGCACATTTGCTAATTGGTTATCCAACTATGGCTAGAGAAGGGATCAGCATTAATGCACCTAGAGAGCAATTAGTGATTAGAAGGGGTCATGAAATTTCTAGAATACCTCTATGTAAATTAACAGGAAGAATCCTGACTCAAGAGCACTCTTCATTGAGAAGTATTCTAAAGAAAGACACGACAGAGGAAGATATTCAGTATACAGCACAAGCTCTCAACAGATAAATACTCACTTAGAATCCAACCAAGAAACTTACTTGAAATTAGACAGGAGTTAAGACTTAAACCTGGAGAGAGCGCATGGATAGAATGTACAGTAAATCCAATTTTTGAAGGAAGGAAATTCTCACGCTTACTGAAGAAGTGCAAGTAAAGGGGGTACATTACTCTTCTAGTCTACATGAAGTCAGGCAGGGTAAAATAGCTTTTGCAGGTTATGAATAACAGAGGAGGAAAAGGTTAGGCTAACACAGGGAACAGAATTAGGTTTAGCAGAGGTATACACCATTCCCATTCAAGTTGTAGAGAAGGAAACGTAGCACCAATCAATAAAGAAAATGAAAATTTAGCCCAGGACATAAAACTGAGAAAGAGCTAAGATAGGGTCTCACTTGAAAGATATTAAAGAAGATTGTGCTAGAGAGAAACTCATAGATTTGCTAAGTGAATACCAAGACATAGTCGCTATGGAAGGCTCTCTTCACGCTAGGTAACACAGGTGAAATAACACATAGAATAGACATTCCACAAAACACAAAGCCAATCTACATACCAGCCTATAGAGTAGCCCATTCCCAGAAGGAGATCATTGAAAGAGAAGTACAAAAATGGATAGGCAAGGAATAATAGAACCATCAAAATCTCCATGGTCTTTCCCACTTTTGCTAGTTCCAAAAAAGGATAAAACCTACAGAGTAGTGGTAGATTTTAGAAGGTTAAACAAGATAACCGAAATGATCCTTATCCAGTGCCGTCTATGAGAGATCTTATCACAACGATCGGACCCAAGAAATACTTCACCACAATAGATTTGTTGCAAGGATTTTTGCAAATTCCTTTGGACGAGGAAAGTAAACCATTAACTGCCTTTAGTACAAGCAACGGTAGATATCAATATGTGAGAACGCCTTTTGGTCTGAAGTCAAGCCCAGTAGCCTTTGTGAGATTAATGGATAAGATTTTAGGTGATTTATTAGGCAGGGATGTACATTGTTATATAGACGATTTGATAATAGCAACAGATACAATTGAAGAACACATAAAACTGGTAAGAGAAGTACTAAAGAGACTGAGGAAGGCGAATCTTAAATTGAAATTAAAGAAGTGCAATTTCCTCAGAAGGAAAATAGACTACCTGGGACACACACTAAGTGAAAAGGGTGTGGAAGTAAACGACTTAAAGGTTAAGTCAATCAAAGAGTATCCTACACCTCAATGTAAGAAGGATGTGAAGTAATTTTGGGATTAGCAGGTTTTTACCGCAAGTACATAAAGAATTTTGCAACAATATTTGGCTCCGCTGACGGAGTTATTAAAGGAACACGTGTCATTCGTATGGAAAACAAGGCAACAAGAAGCATTTGATGAACTAAAGGAAAGGTTAACTCATTCTCCCGTACTTAGTTTCCCAGATTTCAGTAAAGAATTCTTTTTAGCTACAGATGCAAGTTGCACTGGTATAGGAGCATGCTTAATGCAAAGACATGATAACAAATATAATGCTATAGCATATTACAGTAGAAAGCTAAAGCCCACAGAAGTAAACTACTCAGTAACAGACCTAGAGTCTTTAGCCATAATAGATGCTTTAAAACACTTCAGGTATATCATTTCGGGTACAAGATAACTGTATTCACTGATCATTCCTTCAAAAGTAGAAATGCTGAAGAATCCGAATTTTTTCCGGACGTAGAGCTCGTTGGTTTATGACAGCCCAAGACTATGACATAGAGTTGAAATATGTTCCAGGGAAGGCCAATAAAGTGGCAGACGCCTTATCAAGGCATAGTAACCAAATTGATAGTATGAACTTGATAGGTCACGAAGCAGAACAGGCCGAATTCATAAGCAATGTATTTACCATGCATTACACAGAACTTTCCAGACAAAATTTCATAAGTGAACAAAAAGGTGATGAAGATTTAAAGGAGATCTTCGATTTTGTAGAAATTAAAAGAGAATTTAGTCAAAAGGAACGAGCAGAACTAAGTAACAGAATTGATGCCCCATAGACGCGGTAAACGTCATAGACGACGTACTAGTTTGGATGTGTCATGAGTGTGACCCGTTTGATCAATTACTAGGAGTACTCCATAAAAAAGAATAGTACCAAGGAGCCTAAGAAATAAAGTCATTGAGTTAATGCATGACGATGACATGAGAGCTCACCCAGGAAGGGATGAGACAGTTAGACTAGTTAAAAGATCTTTTCATTGGAAAGGAATTTACAAGGATGTTAGTAATTACTTGAAGAGCTGCAATACTTGCAACAGTTACAAGGGAAGAACAGATAAGGAAGCACCTCCAGGGAAATATCCCATTCCGCAGACTCCATTTGAAAGAGTAGCCATAGATCTAATCACTAATCTTCACACCACGAGTAAGGGGAATAGAAATATATTAGTGTGTATTGACGCACTCACTAGATATACAGAGTTAATACCATTAACTAGTAAAGGAGCTAAAAGAGTGTGCAATCGCTCTTTTTGATAAGATATTTTGTAGGTATTCTGCCCCACAGCTCATTATATCTGATAATGGCAACGAGTTCAATAACTCATTAGTTCAAGAAATTTGTGATGCATTCAAGGTAGAAAAGGTAACGATACAACCGTATCATCCAGCTAGTAATGGCTTAGCAGAAAGAAATAACAGAAAGGTTCTAGATGCATTAAGGCATACAGTAGGACAGGATCCTGATTGGGACGTCAATTTACCTTTAGTCCAATTATCAGTAAACGCTAAGTATCATACAAGTACTCAAGCAACACCCATAAAAGCTTTGATGGGATATGAACCAAGATTACCATATGCGTGGCTAAATCAGCCAATACAGCCTAATTACTCTGAAGACATTATGAAAATAAGAATTGGGAATTTCAAGGTAATTCATAAGCAATTACACAAGAATTTAGAGGAAGCTCAGAAGAATATGATAGACAGGCATCAAGAAGGATTAAGGCCAGTAGATTACAAGATAGGCGATGAAGTTTACCTCAAGAAGGAAGTAAGAAGTGGAATTAATTACAAGGTAGCCACTAAATTCACAGGGCCATACAAAGTCACAGATATGCAAGAGACTAAGGTGAAAGTGAAAAAGGTGAATGAAGTAATACCTTCCACATATGCTGAATCATTAGAAGAAGAAGGATTTTGGATAAATAAAGATAAAGTCAAGAGAACAAAAGAAGTTAAAGAGGCAGAGCTGACTGAAGAATTAGAAGAAGCTACTTCAGAAGAAAAAACTAGATATAACCTAAGAAATAGAAGAGTCACATTTCCGTAATAATGATAAGAACAAACCCATCAATTCATCCTATTATTCCTGTATTTGATTTCTTTGTTTTGAGTTTGCCTTCATTGGTTGACTTAGTAATGAAACTATTTTTTTATAATGTTGCAATGCTTACTTTAATTAGTCGGTCTTGTAAAAAAAAGAACTTGGGGTTAAGGCGCCGTAACTTCTGAATTTACTTTTCTTTAACTGAGGAATTACTTAGGAAGCAAGAAAAAAGTAAAATTTCTGAAATGTAATGCATTAAAGTCAGAAGGGTTAACAGTCATCTTTAGGATTTTGCAACCCACTATCACTAATAGAAGAATGAGGTAGAAGTTTAAGACAGGTTTGTAAATGATTTCAACGAGAATCCTGTTTTCAAATCACGAATATTTTATTTTGTATCAGTGTACTAATCATAGAAGTAAAAGGTAAAGAAATGAGAAATACAGTTTGTAAGATTTGTGAGTACTTTAAGGGTACCTCATCAAGGAGAAGTCTTGGCATAACCCATAACATTTCAACGTTGAAAGGAGGGCATGAACTATACTAACACTAGAAGTAGAAATAGTAATTACTTATTTTCCCGTAGAACTAACACGTTTACGATCTTCGTTTCTTAGAGATACTTTAATTAGCGAAAGCTTACCGATTTGTTTTGCCAGTCACAAAATATTCATAAGTACTACTTTGTTTTCCCTGACCCAAGTTGCCAGTCATACTTTTGAGTTAGTCATAAAATGTAGAAGTTTCCTATGCAAAGAGAAGTCTATACTTGCATTGATAAAGTCAAGCAACACGTACACAAAAAGTTACACATGTTAGTTACACAATGTTTGAATACACCCAAGATACAAGTAAGGACATTATCATTCATTTGTAGCAGCGAGCCCAACAAGAAATCCATGAAGAACGGCCAAGAAATGAAGATGCCGCCTTATGATTGTACAGATTGATTACTTTTAAGAATTTAAAATCCACCTGTTAGGCAGCTAGGTATGAGGGCTGAGTAAATCCAAATGTAACTTGGATAGATAATTGCTAATGTTTCTTTGCTCTTTTTATATCATTTACGGTTGTTTAATACTTAAAGCCAGATACATAGAAGGAATTTGTTATACAAAACGTGCATATTGTTAGACCCTCATAGTCCATACTGTTTTGTTTATTTAGAAAACTGTCAGGAGCCAGTTAGGTAGCATGGCCGAGACTGTATCGAGAGAATAGAGAAAAATGTATTTTTTTGAAGTAGAAATATCCTATTTCCATTTTAGGTCAGTACGAAGGACCATAACGCAATAAATCTCCCAGCCTGTCAAAACAAGTCTCCAACCATATCTTCAAGAACACACCAGCACTAACGAGGCGCAAAGAGAAATTGCATCTGGCCGTGCCTTCGAAATCCACGAGGGTCCTGCGAAGGAACCTTATGGTTAGTAGAGTGTGGGAAAAACCTCACCCCCCTTGACTTCAAACGATAGCCCAAGGAAATAAGCCACGCCCTCAGGTCAAGCCTAGATGTTTTGGCCAATCAAATGCCATCAGTGCCAGAGACCTAGGGACGTCCTACAAGGAGTAACTACCCAATAATCAACAGGAATTCTTAAAACACACCTCCAAAAGTTGAATGAAGCAAGTGGAGGTGGTGCCTCAGAAAAGCAGTACCTGCCCAGAATATGACGTCATGGTTGACACAAGGGAAAAATGGGAGATATAAGGACAGGCATACAGGAAAGGAGACAGAGAAAAAGTCATGGAGAGAAAAAGAGAGAGACAGAGAGAAAAGTCGCAGAGTGGGAAGATAGAGAGAGAGAACTATTCCGAAGTGTGGGGAAGCAGAAAAGACAGAAAGAGAAGAAGTGTGTTAGTGAAGAAAGACTCTCTCAAACAATGGTCCCCGTAATCTAATTCGTTAAGTCTCTCGAAACCATTATTTTAAAGTCTCGAAACTATTATCTTAAAGTCTCGAACCATTAAGAAACAGTTAAGAACTATAGGTGGAACTGTAAGACAAAAATCACAAATAAAGAAGAAACGGGAACAATTAATAATTTTCCTTTAACCTCTATAATTTACAATTTAATAACTGTTTTAAAGAGCCACTTGTTCCTACTTACAATAATTACCACATGCCCTACACCGGACGCGTTACCTTAGTGTTGGGCCCTTTGAAGGAAAGAAACAGGGTCCGATAACATATATATATATATATATATATATATATATATATATATATATATATATATATACATACATACATATATAACATATACACGTGTGAATAAACGTAAAAGCTTTTTGTCTGTTATTATCCTGAGGTACTTACATACACTATAGTCTCTCCAGACCATGGCATTTTGTTCAGGGCAAAGTGGTGCATGGTGCAATCATATCAGATGTTCTTAAACAATTTGTTTATTGTCTGAGTGCACTGCAGGCCTAAAGCATGGCACAGTGATCGATGCTAGACCTCTAGTAACATTTTTTGCACTAGGTAACAACTTAGACGATACTTGGTTTTAAAGGTGTCACACTTACATACATACCTACATCATGCATACATACGTACATACATACAGGCGCAAATAAATATATTTATTACATATATTCGCTGCTTCGATACATGCACTCTTCCTCTCCTTTATCGTACAATGAATAAAATTTCTGTTGATTTGTTTGACATTAAAAGTACTCACAGAGTTCATTCCCTACATACATTTTGAGTTCATAGTGCTCTTTAGAAAGCATAAGTCCTAATAAGAGACTTATGTTTTCAATACTCGTGGTTTTCACATATTTGATTTCGACCTCTACAGTACATGCCCGAAGGATAGTTTAGCCTGTACATCCTTTAAGAGAACTGGCGACGCAGATAAAATCTACACCACCTTTCAAAATCAAGGATCTTTTATATTGTTAGCTAGTGCAAAAATATTATTGGAGGTCTGAATGTTATAAGGGGAAAATCTAGCATTGATTGTTTTACCATGCTTCAGGTCTGTAGTGCATTCAAACAATGAAAACATTGTTTAAGAACATTTGATATGATACCACCAAGTGGCACCTTTGCCCTGCCCAAAAAGCCAAGGTATGGAGAGACTATAGTTTAAGCGAATACCTCAGGATGGTAAAAGACAGAAGCTTTGACGTTTGATTATTCATTTATGAACAAGAGCCACCAGAAAGAGATGAACCGGGATTATCCGGTCACAAACTGAAACATCATACTGAACGTCAAGAACTACAGAAAAGGTGAACATACAATATAGAAAACGTGTATATAAAAACCAAATGCAAATTATATAAGCATCAAGTTTAAACAGACCAACACTTAAGTTCAAAACACAACCAGTGTGTGAGTTGATAAAATGATATACAACGAAATTCCTTTTAACTATGTCATTGCACAGATCTGTCATGTGTACAAATGCTGTATTCGAGATTTGACCAGTTCTTACACGATATGATGTTCTTTGATACGTTGTTCAATTTATTTTCCAGTTTATCCATAATAGTCTTTATCATGAATTCTTAAAAGGAATTTCATATATGCAACCAGAGCAATAATGAGCGTTTTTTTTATTACCAACTCTTAACATTAAAACTGAAACCAAAATATCGGAAAGCTTCAAAATCCAAGGAATTTCCAAAATCCTTTCATTATAAGGTAACTTTAGAATGTTTTTCCCATTAAAGTCGGGTTTGATGCCGGTTCAATAAAACGTTTCCCTGGCTTTTTCCCAGGCTTCGTCTGAAAAGTCTGTTGTTTCTGTTTGTGACCAGACTATGCGGGTTATTTCCTATTCTTTTCTTCTGCCTCTTTACCAGTCTTCTAAAGCAGATCTCATTTGTGCCCACACATTGCGAGAATGAACCTTAAGCGCTTGGCAGTGATGTTCTACCCGTTCTTTTCTTGTGGAATTCACATATACATATATATACATACATACATACATATAAGCACACACACACACACATATATATATATATATATATATATATATATATATATATATATATATATATATATATATATATATGTGTGTGTGTGTGTGTGTGTGTGTGTGTGTGTGTAATGCTGGTACACAAGTTGCGCCCCTTATGTTAAGACTACACTTTTCTAATCTTCAGACTCTCTTCTTACCCTCAAGGCAAAAACTGTGAAGGGAGAGATGAAATTGTTGCAATGTTCCATTCATTCTCTTCTGCCGACAGTTGTTTCACCCATTAACTCATGGTTGAGTTTCCAATGGTTTCAAGGTTTGGTAGAGACAGCTGTCGGCACTAGATCGAGAAAGAAGCAGAAAATTAAGAAAATGGTGTTTTAAACTAATAGTCATAACATGAGCATCAATAATCAACAGGAATTGCTTACAATAAAGATTGATCCGAACATATATGTGTGTGTGTATATATATATATATATATATATATATATATATATATATATATATATATATATATATATATATATATATATATATATATATATATATATATATAAAGAAGGCATTGACTTACCCCATACAAATGGGAAAAAAGCATGTTAAAAGAAGAAGAATTAGGTTCTTACCTGGCCTACTTACTGTATTCCTTGTTCAGGGGTCCAATCCGGGGGTCTAGCTGGAGAACAGGGGACTTACTAATACACCTTGAGATTCTGACTGCAATTGCTAGGTCAGGTAGGAAGTTAAATAGAAAAACAGTCGGGCAGAAGGCTGTACTACAACAAGGAACTGTTGCAGAGAAACAGTTTACTTTATATAGAATATACATACAATTAAACACATCAATCAGAGAACTGGGGAATGATAGGTAGGTGCAACAAGGGTCTGCCACGTGGTTAGATGTTACAGCACTTGATCAAATATTGAAGGATCTATGAATCTTCTTCTTCTTTTAACGTGCTTTTTTTCCCATTTTTGTATGGGGTAAGCACGATGCCTTCTTTCGAAGGACTTTTGATTTGGCTTTTTGGGGTAGACCGTGGTCTCGATCGGCTGCCCTGCCTGACATCACTTAGACCCGGTAGCGTATGTTACATGTATCATACCCGACCCAACGCCCTCTCTTCCTAGCAGCGAGAAGTTGTTGCGTGGGTAGGGCGAGAGTTCGAGACGTGTGAGATGTTTGTTATGTTTTTTTTTTTAAGTGTTGTAGTGGCTTTGTTTTGTGTGTGTATTTAGTCTGTAACACCCATTTGCTTTTTAAGCAAACCTATCCGTTGATTACATATATAATCCCGGGATGTCTACACGGATAGCAAAGTGTCCGCCTCTCTGATCAGTCGGCTGCGGATTTGAACCGCGCCACAGACCTCTAGTGAAGCTGCTGTAACCGACTGAGCCATCGAGGCTCTATTGAAAATGAATAATCCTCTTGAAAAGGATGCTGAAGAATTGATTGTAGTGGCAAGGCCACGGCAAGAAGCACAAGACGAGCAGTTGTTTCCAAAGCTAGAAATACCGTCTGCAATTAGATAATGCCAGCAGTTATACAAGGATAATTATAATGATTTTGAGCGAATCAAGGGTTGCACATAATATGGTATCAAGATAGTTCGATTCTGTTATGATATGTTTGCATTAAAATTTACATTGAGCTAAGTGAGTCAGGCCTTTGTGATAATTTGCACTTCAGAAAAGAAAATGAAAGTGCAGTGAAAGATTAAAGATATGTGACTGTTTGAAAGAACCTCGAATCCAGACATTATCTTGTAACAGAGTAATGGAGAACCTCATCGAATTTCACCAGGGCTGGAGGGATGAGTTTAATGGGGATGCACAGGTAATGTGACTGGGTGGCTGAAAGATGACCACGTGGGGTCAGCTCAATAAAGAGCATGCAAGGGGAAGTGTGTCAGTCTGCTACCAGTAGGGTTCTGAGCTCGAGGCCAGCTGTCCTTGGCCCTTTATGACCTTGGAGGCTTAATTTCTTGCTCTTTGCAGAGGGTGCTGGGATTGCAAGATGGTGAATCAGTCACATGTGTCACGATTCTCTGTTTTCTATGTCAAGACCTTCCAAATCCTGGTGATCTCTGGCAACCCATGTTTGGCAGCTTTTATGGGGGACTCAACCTTTCTGGCGGATTTCTGCAGGCTTCCGTCTCCATTCTCCTCTTACCTGAAAGGAGGTATTTCAAGCAGTCACCAGTTCTTAGGAAAGATAAACAGATGCACCAAAAGGGGAGTACTGAGAGAAATTTATGTAGGGGCTGAGTTTCTCACTCCCTTCCTCAGTTAGTTATCAGTATGAAAATACTTCATTTAATTTACAAGCCAGTCTGGAGGTTTGGGTTTGCTTAGAAAGTGGTTTCCCACGTTACATCTCCCACACAAAGTTGACAATTGCACATTGAATTGGGTGAAATGTCAACAACTAATTGAACTCAACTGAACAAAGTGATGACTCTCCACTTTGCTTTTGTGGTAAAATTACATTTTAGAAAAATAATTAATTCTGCAAGTAAATCAAAAGCAAAATACATCTCACTGATTTCTAAATTGGGCATTATGTAGTTACGTTACGCTGCAAGTTAAATTCGTATATCTCTCATGTTATTAAGTTAAAGCAGCATTATAGCAAATTCAAAATTAAAAGGTCTATGATAATATTTCAAGAATCTAGGTAACAACATGGAGAACAATAACAGGCTTAGTACAGCATTAAAACCTTAGGTTAGACATGCACTCAATTAATAAGGTTACTCTGACAGTCCAAAGTCATGCTGTTAGGATGCCTTGAGGAGGCATTACAACAAAGTTTTTATGGGCCAGATGTGGCACTAACAACATGGGTGCCTTGCAGCACGAAGCTAAGTACAATGAACGACAATCAAGTATGTAAAGTACATGGGGCTTGTGAGTCACAGACCCAGGATTTAAATTACAAGTAAATTAATGACACATGCAAGAGCAAGTAAAAGTTATTATTAATATACCAGAATTACATTTCTTAGCCTATGAAAGCTGGCTAGGTGCATTCTTTAGTCCCATAGAGCATTAAAAAGGCAGCCAGAGGGCGTGACCCAACTGGCAGGAGCATCTGCCAATGGCAATGGTAATGGCACTGTCCCAGGAGTGGCACTCATGCAGTTAGGCTGAATGGCTCTGTTTTATTCAATTTAAAAGTAATCATCCCTTTGTAGGCATTAAATAGGAAGTCAAAGGACTTACGGTATAAAAGAATCTGGTAATTGCACTCTGCATTGGCAGAGTGGGAAGCAAATTAAGATGAGGAACCATTTATAGGCTTATACAAATAGTTCACGATGGGGCAAGATAGCCAGGAAAATATTAAATTAGAAGATTGGAAAGAGAGAGAGAAATGATCAGAGCGGTAGAAGGAAACATTACAAGAAGTTAATCACAGTTATAAGAAGACTAAACAGGGAAAAAACCTAGCATCCTCCTCTGGACAGAGGTGCCAAGGTTCT
This sequence comes from Macrobrachium rosenbergii, assembly GCF_040412425.1. Classification (NCBI taxonomy): domain Eukaryota; kingdom Metazoa; phylum Arthropoda; class Malacostraca; order Decapoda; family Palaemonidae; genus Macrobrachium; species Macrobrachium rosenbergii. The sequence continues at coordinate 5,508,232 of NC_089754.1, read as the reverse complement.
TCATAAGATAAAGCTGAGGCACTGTGCCAGAGGGCACTAGTGCCAGGAGAGCTCAACAGCTCTTATTGGGCTATCTGGATTTATCTGTGCCCATGACCTTTCCTTGGTGGACCTCCTTAGTAGGGGAATCAGTGGAACCGAGTCCGAGGGAGACATAGAAGTGCCACCTGTTCCGGTTTCTTTGATAGCCAAAGTAGGGGCATTTGTTACAAGCTGAACTACTAATTGTCACAGTTCCTTGAATTCATCAGCCAGTTGCAATATGGCAGAATCTTTATTCATGGTTTTGTCTGCAGAGGACTGGGAAGGAGAGGAAGAGGTCATGGTGGGCATGAGAGGCTTGCAGGTCACCATGACCAGCTCAGGCACGGGTTGCGAGGCTGCACCTTTGGGTGAGCTTCCTCTGCGGTCAGAGGACCCGCGTATATTGTGGATTGGCTCTCACACCAGCACTGGTAGCAGTGCCAAGCTGGAGGGGGAGAGGTGACCCAGACTGGGATCCCTTAGAGGAAGATCTATGGCGTGCTCTGGCACTGGCACTAAGGCAGGTCCAAGCACAGGAATCAAATAGTGAATTTCCTCGACGCCTGCAATGGATGGAACTTGGCACTGTCCAGGACACTCAGACGGCACTGGCAGAGGGTTCGTGTCAAGTTTGGGATCTCTTGAAGGGAGATTCAGGGTGCGCCGTGGCACTGGCACTGGGGCAGGGCCTGGCATGGAATTGGATTTGTCAATGGCTCAACGGTCGAGACTGTTGGAGCCTGGCACTGCTCAGGACACTCATGTGGCACTGGCAGCGGGTTTCAGGCAGGTCCTTGAGGATTCTTGGTTTTTATTTAGTTGTGGAGGGGTTAGGACCCCTGGATTTTTGTAAATTAGGAGGGGACCAGAAGTCCTGTCCCAGGAGGTCATAGCCTCCAGGAAGGTAAGAAGCTACTGCAATAGTGAAGAATTTTTTATCTTTGAGGTCTAGTGACCCTTAGCTTGATGGTTGGGAGAATCATCTTCATTCGACTGATACCCTCCATTATCTGTCAATGGTGGCCCCAGAGGGGACCTTATCTTCTCTTATGAGGGATATTTACACACCAATGTCATCAAATGCTGTGACCTGGTAGGCAGGGTAGCTACCTCAGGAAGGTGCCACAGATGTAGGACATTCGACTGGAGGGCCTAAGACTTTAGGATTTGTAACTGCCAGAGCAATGCAGGGTGGTTTTATTTTACTAGGGTATTTCGCCCATAGAGCAGAGTGCCCTTGAGCCTGACAAGCAGTGCAATAATCCTTGCTGTAATCTCTGCATGGCACTGTCCAACTGCGGGGAGCAGGCCCTTTGTTCTTCATTCCAAAGTCAGATGTGGCTCTGTTTGGCATGATCTCAACAGTGGGGGACTTAGTGGGAGTGTCTGGCTGATTCTCAGCCTTCAAGCAGCACTGTTCTGTGAAGTGCCCAGATCTTTTTCAATAGCTGCACACAGGCTTCTTGTGAGGGGTGACCATTCTTGGGCGTAGGCTGATCGGAGGTAGGGGAAGAGGGCCAAATCTTACAGCCCCAGGAACTTGCTGCAGGATGGTGAATGTCCCAGTGGTCTGCCAAACAGCAGCACTCATCTAACGTTGGAGGGTTCCTATCACAGAGGTAGTTAGCGAGGGCCGGAGCTGGAAAGTTTCTATTATTTCCTCTGGGGAGGTGGCAAAACAGGTTGAGGACCTCTTCCACTTGGTTGAACCAGGCATCGGGCTCCAGGTCATTCCCTTTTGGCATTGTGGAGCTGGCAGTAGTGATAGAGGACGGTTGAGGTGCGGTTGCAAGGCTTATGGACCCCTGGGGCAGCCCTGGTGAGTTCATGGGTATGACTCTTCTCCTCCCTAGCCAGCCAGCCTTTCTTGCCTGTCTCGCTCTTCCTTAGCAAGTCTTTTTTGCCTGTCTTGCTCTTCCTTGGCTTCTCTTTCTTTCCTTTCTTGTTCTTGCCTGGCAGTGACCCAATCTTGCAACACTTGGCCCTTGAGCCCCATGGTTTTCCTGGCGGTGAGAAGGGCTGTGATTTCGTCGGAGTAAGAAGCCATATTGCCGAGGCATTGAGGGAAGTTTTCCCGACTAAGAGTAATTTGCAGGTTCAAAGGACAGTCTTTATCTAAGTTATTCAGAGAACAGGCTCTTAGATGAACTATCTAGTAGCTTGAAGAGTGTAATGGGTTCTTAGGTGAACATACTTGATAAATTGTTCGAAGAATGGGCTCTTAAATGAAAGTAACTAGTAGCTTGAAGAGCGTAATGGGTTCTTAGGTGAATGTAATTAATAGATTGTTCGAAGAACGGGCTCTCAAATGAAAGTAACCAGTAGCTTAGCTTAAAGAGTGTAATGGGTTCTTAGATGAACGTAATTAATCAATTGTTCGAAGAAAGGGCTGTTAAATGAAAGTAACTAGTAGCTTGAAGAGTGTAATGGCTTCTTGGTGAATGTAATTAATAGATTGTTCGAAGAACGGGCTCTCCACTGAAAGTGACTAGTAGATTGAAGAGCATAATGGGTTCTTAGGTGAATGTAATTTATAGATTGTTTGGAGAACAGCTCTTGAATGAAAATAACCAGCAGGTTGAAGAGCGCAATGGGTTCTTAGGTGAACGTGCTTAATAAATTGTTCGAAGAACGGGTTCGTAAAGGAAAGTAACTAGCAGCTTGAAGAGTGTAATGAGTTTTTAGGTGGACGAATCTAGATTGTGTGTGGAACTTAATGTCCTATATTGAACGAATTTAAGGGGTTCTTAGAACATAAGGTTCGTAAGTGAACAACTCTAGCGTGCTCTAGAACGTAAATGAACGAATTTAAGGGAAGGTAAAGGTTCGTAAGTGAACGACTCTGGCGTGTTCTAGAACGTAAATGAACGAATTTAGGAGGTTCTTAGAACGTAATGGTTCGTGAGTGAACGACTCTGGCGTATTCTAGAACGTAAATGAACGAATTTAAGGGGTTCTTAGAATGTAAAGGTTTGTAAGTAAGCTACTCTGGCGTGCTCTAGAACGTAAATGAACGAATTTAGTGGGTTCTTAGAACGTAAAGGTTCGTAAGTGAACAACTCTGGCGTGTCCTAGAAAGTAAATAAACGAATTTAGTGTGCTGAGAAACACCTACAGTATGGCTGGAGCAGATGGGAGTAACCTTCGAAGGTAACCGAATGCAAATAATATGATGCTGTTATAAATCTCAGTGCCGAGAAGAAGCAATTAAATTCTCCCTAATATGACGCTGTTATTAATCTGTGCCGAGAGAAGTAAATAAATTCTCCCTAATACGACAAGTACAAAATGCTTACAATTATCATACACGGGCTGAATATTTTTCTTATGGTCATGTCTGTGATGTATTTACTCTACTTATGAAAGTTGCCTGACTGGCACGTGACTAAATACTATAGTTATTGACACTATGGTCGCACGCATGTAGTATTTGACGAAGGAGGGCGAACAGCCGAGTGAAAACACGTGCTGTTTGTTGTGAGCGAAATCTCGCGTGAAAAGTTCTGAAAAAGACAAACACTATTGAAATGGATTTTCCCAGCTTGGCGCTCGGGACTTATGAATGCGTAGAAATTCGCTCAATTACTTATAGTTAAACTGCGGTCAAAAGGCAATGATTTCGAGGTTTACAATGGCTAACGTGTCCGCAAATGAATTGATTTTTTCTTGGATGCAACAAAATAATTATTTAAAATTTTAAACAGAACTTTTCAGAAAACTTAGCGCTTTTGCTATGACGAGAGAGAGAGAGAGAGAGAGAGAGAGAGAGAGAGAGAGAGAGAGAGAGAGATATACTTGAGCAAAGCAAAAAATTTCTGGATGGGCTATAATTCGCTGCCCGAGTTTACGGCGTACCTACCTAATTCTTGGACATCAAATTGTCCAGAGCACATGGAGGAAATACGCGCACTATTTCCTTTCTATGTCACTTATATTCGTACTTCACTGCCTAGCTACCTAGAGGTTAAGACATGCAGACTACCATGTGTTAGTCACAAAGCTTGTGTTTGGGAAAATACACTCTCTCTTTGCTATAAAAAATCTTGTTAGCATGCACCCGGCATATGTTTCCTAACCCTGTTCACAGTCACGGTTTTATTCGCATCTACGACAAGCTAGAAAACTAATAACACTGTACTTACGCTGTGGAAACTTGTTTGCTTGTGCTTATTTAGTATTTACATTATCAGATTCGTTTCTAGTCTCGCATCCAGCTTTAGTAAATGCTACTGGCTGGGAAATGCAATTTACAAGGAGGCTTTTGCAAGATGCAGGCTGCAAATTCTGAGCATCGATCGCCATTTTTAGGTTCTTACCTGGCCTACTTGCTCAGGGGTCCAATCTGGGTGTCTAGCTGGAGAACAGGGGACTTACTAATATGCCTTGAGATTCTGACTGCAATTGCTAGGTCAGGTAGGAACTTAAATAGAAAAACAGTTGGGCTGAAGGCTGCACTTCAACAAGGAACTGTTGCAGATAAACACTTAGGTTTACTTTAAATAGAATATATTTACAATTAAACATGTCAATCAGAAGACTGGGGAATGATAGGTAGGTACAACAGGAATCTGCCATGTGGTTAGATGTTACAGCACTTGTTCAGATATTGAAGAATTCTATGAATAGTCCTCTTGATTGCAGTGGCAAGGCCACGGCAAGAAGCACAAGACAAGCAGTTGTTTCCAAAGCTAGAAATACCATCTGCAATTAGATAATGCCAACGGTTACACAAGGATAATTACAATGATTTCGGGCAAACTGAGGGTTGCACATATGGTGCCAAGGTAACTCGATTCTGTTACAATATGCTTGAGTTAAAATTCACACTGAGCTAAGTGAGTCACGTTTTCGTGATAAAATGCACTTCAGAAAAAAAAAATGAAAGTGCAGTGAAAGATTAAAGATATGTGAGTGTTTGAAAGAACCTCAAATCAGGACGTTACCTTATAATGGAGCGATGGAGAGCCTCATCGAATTTCACCATGGCTGGAGGGGTGAGTTTAATGGGAATGCACAGGTAATGTGACTGGGTGGCTGAAAGATGAGTACGTGGGGGTCAGCTCAATAAGGAGCATGCAAGGGGATGTGTGTTGGTATGCTTCCGGTAGGGTTCTGGCCTTTTATGACCTTGGAGGCACTAGGATCGCTAGATGGCGACCCAGTCACATGTGTCATGATTCTCTGTTCTGTACGTCAAGGCCTTCCAAATCCTGGTGACCTCTCGCAACCCATGTTTGGAAGCTTTTATGGGGGACTCAGCCTTTCTGGCGGATTTCGGCACACTTCCGTCTCCATTTGCCTTTTATCTGAAGAGAGGTATTGCAAGCAGTTGCCAGGTCTTAGGAAAGATAAACAGATGCACCAAAAGGGGAGTATGGAGAGAAATTTACTTAGGGGCTGAGTTTC
>NC_089754.1:5472802-5500302 GCF_040412425.1 Macrobrachium rosenbergii | reverse complement strand
CATGATGACATGTTCTGTGTTTTTTTACAACATGCTCCTCCATATTATTTGGCAGTATATATTTCTATCTTAAGTTTTGTTATTTAATTATTTAAATCTTTATTAATGTAATGCATATGATGAATTAGATAAATTAATTTATATTTATATTTTGATTGATATATTGCATATACAGATTTATATGACAATATTCCAAGTAATATATATATTTATATGAGATGTTAATGTCATATATAATATTATATATTATAGAAATATATATATTTTGTATTTAAATATATATATAGTTTCATTTATTGAATATATATAATTTTGATTTGATTTATATATATATAGTATATATGTAAATATTTATCCTTATATATATATATAGTGAAAGGGATATATAATAATAAAATATTTATTTTATAATATATATATATATGATATATATAGATTTTACCTCACGCCTGTTTAACTGAACTTTATCTATTTATTTCAATTGATATATAAAGGGATCATATTTGCCTTATAGAAATCATAATATCTTTTATATAGGGTTGAAGGTGTCTATAGGTAACTATAATTGTTGAATAAATGGTAAGTTTGTATCAAATATGAAGCACTTATACCAGGTTTGATTTAAAGAAGACACTGACACTATACCATATATAAATATGCACCAGACTATAAATATATAAGCATAGATATAGGTTTGATTTGATAATATATATATATATACATATATATCAATATATATGTTACAAGAACAGAATTAACACTTTTTTGAAAGTGTACGTAACGTGATCTAACGATCTTTATTCAGGAAAAAGGCGTATGAAGCTCAGACATAACCCTATACATCTCTTTCTCTCCTCTTGGAAACACTTGCTCTCTCTTTTTCTCCCCTCTCTCTCTCTCTCTCTCTCTCTCTCTCTCTCTCACCGTGTATCGCCTCTCTCTCTCTCTCATCGCTTTCCGAAGTTCACCCACCCGAATCTCACTCATTCTCTCAAAGCAATTAAATGGACTCTTTAAGGAAACACAATAGTTTCTACAAAAATAGGTTTATTATTCAAATAACCCAACAAGAAATGAATAAAACAAAGCAAAGATTAAAATGCATAATAAATGAATTATCGAGTCAGATAACTAAACTCTAAACTGCAAAACACTTCTGATTAAAGAAGTCTCACTATGGCTAATAGCCTGAAAATATCCAAACTCACACATACTCCCCAAATCAATAACTAAAGTCATGTCAAAAAAACAGTCTACCACATGTTATTCGACCAGTCCCACTGTCCTTTTGACATCTGTCCACAGACATCTGTCGAAAGAATTAAACATGATAGAAAACTCCCAAAAAATATATGAAATGCAAAACACAATAATGGAAAGTGTAAAATGCATAGCCAAGATATGGCAAACGTAACATAACAAAATAATAATATAAAAGAGGTATGAATATTCATATTAAATCTCCCACACCAGTTCAAAAGTTCATAATGATTAGAAAATCATGGTAAAAATCACAAGTTCAATTTCCTCCCATAAAAACAGAGATTTCAAACTCTACCTTATCTGCCGATTTTCAAAGCCTGGATCCTCTCCAAAGCTACGTCTAGACAACTGCAGTTCTATCACGTTAATGAACGATCAAACTCACTTTTAGGGCAGATTTTGGCATAATCTAGATCAAATTAACGCACGTACTCACGAATATACATAACACTTCGGAGATCACCTGACTGCCAATATTGCTGAGGTTCTCACGCAGATAGCTGAGGAATCAAACTATTTGCTGAATACAAAGATTTTACATCGAGTCTCTCGACCTAGTTCCATCTGACTCCAAAAATTCTTTCATCACATCTTAAAGCATTGAAGCTATGAAATGCATATATGTGTCCTTTAAGATTGTAGCAGCCATATTTTCTGAAATAGAGCTCGGCCACCACATAAGAGCGTCTCGCTCTCCTTAACGGCAAACTAAAACAAAAGCATATGTATAAAACATAACAGAATAGAGCTATGCTCAATTAGCAATGTCTACTGCACTGCAGCTTTAAGGACTGCTCTCATGACGCACTTCCAAAGTCACTGGGGTTGTGTTCTTAGAGCCTTTACATGTAATCTTACAAACACGAATAAGCTTTACTACTCCCACAACAAGAATTATCAGTAAAATAGCTATTAAGACAATTAAAATTGTCGGCATAATATATTCCTGATACTGGAACATCACGGAATCGTCAATGTCTTCCAACGGTGGAACCGTCATTGGCACCTTGGTTGTAGGTACCGCCACTACCAAATGCTCGTTATGCGTATGACGCATAATTATCTTCTCGGAACTGTTGAATACAGCACGGCTAAGTACGAGAAAGTCCGTAGACATGATTCTGCAGGATGAATCAAACAGTTTGGATCCTTGAAGAACGAATGATGTCGACTTGTTGCTCTGGCACATCATTGTAACTGCATACTCCTTGCAAAACACGGCAGGAAGAGTGCTGGTGGACTCAATGTGGTAATCTCGCAGGAACTGTCTAAAGTCACATTCTGTCGGAGTCTGTCCATGAACTAATGATAATTCACAACCACCCACAGACACAACTCGCAACTGGAAAATACTACTGTCACACACACACTTCTCTCTAACTAAAGTACAACTTGTCTTATAATCAACTCCCGAACCTTGATATTGATCTCCCAAAATGAACATGGTCTCTAATCTATCCCATGTCACTACTGAGTCTCCCAAAAACACTCGAAAAGGTCTAATAACAAAAAGGTTTCATGTTACTGAACCAAACAAAACTACTAATGCAAAAAGTCAAACACTCACAATGTGAACTAATTCCAAGTTTGTATCTCAGAATAATCACAGTCAACTCACTACTAAACACAACAACTCTACGGAACTCACTCATACTATCCAACAGAAAAAAAAAAAATTCTATCCAAACACTAAAAGGTATCATATCTCGTAAAAGACATGAAAGTTCTACTCCGGTTAGCAAATATTTCGCAACACCTGACTAATTCTCAACAAAATAGCAATTGACGTAATGGCAATCGCTCCCATGATCTTAACAACTACAATTACTCACAATACAGCTCCCTTCATTTAAAAAAAAAAAAAAGAAACTGAAAAAAAAATCCAAATACTCAAATACGATCTCCCAACCCGAAAAAAAAGATCAGACTTGTTCGGTCCGATATACTAAGTACCTCCCCAAAAAAAAATCCTAAACAACACACACATTGCGTCAGATGACAAAACACATCATAACACAATAACAACTAACACACTAACACACGGGTCAAATCTCGTATGAAATTAGCCCATGTCTCAATTCCTAAAATCATTCGAAAACAAATGATTAAGAACTTCAACATCCAAAATGAACAAGAGACAAAAAAAAAAAATAAATATCATATATATACAAACATCAACCCATTTATCCCTCTAACTATATACAAACGTTCCATTACATGACTATATACAAATGTTCCATTACATCCCAACTTTCTTTAACTTCGAAATATGGGTCAATTTCGTCACTCCAGTATTTACATCTTTAACTACAAATCTATTCCCTCTTTTGATCTCTACAATCTCAAAAGGTCCGTGGAACTTCGGACTTAATTTATAATTCAGATCATTCCGAACATTCACTTTAACAAACACTCTATCACCCATCGAAAAAGCTACTCCCCTCGATTTCGCGTTACTTTTCTCTACCATTGCACGCGAACTAAGTTCAAGTTCTTTACTGATACGTGCAAATCTTTCTCTCGCTGTATTTATCAACGAAGTGACCGTAACATCACCCTGAACTTGCTCTGGTAACAAATCAAAAGGTCCTTTCAACTTGTATCCATACAAAGCTTCTGCTGGAGATATCTTAATTGTGTCATTCATCATAGTATTGATACTATATCGCACTTCATCCAAAGATCTGTCCCAATGTGTATCGGAACCACCCACCGTCATGCAAAGCTTCGATTACTTTCGATTCGCCCTCTCACATAACCCATTTGCTTCAGGTCTATACGGGATTATAGATACTTTCTTTATTCCCAACAAATTAGCAAGACCGTCTAAAGTCTTATTAATAAACTCCCTACCATTGTCTGTGATCAGACATTCAGGAACACCATATCGACAAATTATCCTTAAAGAACGCTATAGCAACTTCCTCAGCTGATTTGTATTTCAGTGGGAAAATCTCGACAAAGCGAGTCAACTCATCAACAACTACTAATAAATGTCTATAACCATAAGCGGACTCTGAGAAGTTACCCAGAATATCCATATGCACTCTCTGAAACGGCCTATGTGGTATGGGATATGAACCCAAACGACACGACACTGTCGTCGCTGGCTTATTCGCATTGCAAATAGCGCACTTCTTCACAAAGGCTTCTACTGCGGAAAACATATTTTTCCAAAAGAACTTTGACCTGACGTTTTCATACGTCTTGTCCACACCTAAATGAGGAGAACCAAATTTACAATGTACAATGTCTAGAACTTGTGGTACTAGACTCTCTGGCACGATGATTTGTGTAATCTCACCCATGCTTCGAGTACTTCAAGTTATACTTAACTTTTCTCACCAATAAATTATTCTCCAACTCTAGACCAGAAAAAGGCAACTTATACCCTTTCTTCGGTGAAACTCCCTTAAGAAATGCCTTAGCATCTGACAACAATTTATCTTCATCTTGCTTTTGTTCAAGCAAGCCTATGTCCCAAGTGACATTTTCACCCGTAATATAACACACTGCGTTACTCTCACTATCACGAATAACAATCTCTTCCGAGACTGCCGACTCACTATTTCTCCCCGAAGTATGCACTGTAGGAACGTGTATGTCCTCTACATGCGATCTCTCAGAACTACTAATATCAGAGACATTAGACACCAAATATTTACTCTCTTCTCCCACACAGGATTCGGTGTGTATTTCCTCATCCTCAACCGGAAAATATCTGCTCAATGCATCTGCAACTACATTATGCTTACCTTCAATGTATTTGAGGTTTGCATCAAAATCTCTCAATGTTAGGAACCAACGTGCTCTCTTGGGCGACAAATTTGGCTTATTAAAAAGCTCTAACAACGGTTGATGATCTGTAAAAATCTCAACTTTATTTCCCAACAACAACATCTTAAAATGAACAAGGCTAGAGACGACTGCGAAAGCCTCCTTGTCCACAACTGACATCAGCCTTTCGTTACTACCACGCGTTTTGAACTTTCTGCTATAAAAAGCAATTGGGTGTAATTTCCCTTCAAATTTCTGCATCAAACACGCACCTATACCTTCCTGACTCGCGTCAGTCACTAAGGTGAACGGTTGACTAAAATCTGGAAACTTCAAAACTGGTGGGTTCACCAAAGCGTTCTTAAGCTTCTCAAAAGCTAATTGTTGACTATCACCCCAAACAAACTTAACGTCTTCTCGTAACAAATCTGTCAATGGAGACGCTATTGTAGAAAAATTCCGCACAAAACGGCGAAAGAAACCCGACATACCTAGGAACGAACGAATCTGTTTCCTGGTTTTGGGAACTGGAAAATTCACAATGGCTTTAACTTTCTCATCATTCACTCTAACTCCCTCTTTAGAGATAACATGTCCTAAATAGACAATTTTTCTCTTCAGAAACTCACATTTGGCCAATTTGACCTTTAATCCAGCGAACCGTAATCGCTTGAGGACTTCTTTTAACACCTTTAGATGTTCTTCAATTGTATCTGTGCATATGAGAATGTCATCCATGTACACAAACACCGACTTTCCTAACAAGCCATGAAGTACTGTGTTAACCAGTCTAGTAAATGTTATTGGGGACCCTTGTAATCCAAAAGGCATCCTATTAAACTCGTAATGTCCCTTTGGTACCGAAAATGCTGTATATTTACGGCTACTCTCACAAAGGGGAACCTGTAAAAACCCTTGCATAAGATCTATAGATGAATATATATTCTTGCCACCGATCTCAACAAACAAATCAGGCAAACAAGCTACAGGATATCTATCTGGGCATGTTTTTCATTCAATTTACGAAAATCTACACAAACTCTGATACTACCGTCTTTCTTAGGAACTGCAAGCAAAGGAAAATTAAACGGAGAATTGGACGGTCTGATAATGCCTTCCGACTCCCACTTCTGAACTTCTTTTTCTACTTCTTCTCTGATCTTAAAAGGAATTCGATATGCTGGAATATATATGGGATTTGTACCCTTTTCTAGGCGGATTGAATGTTCTAAAACATCTGTAACTCCTAATTTATCTCCCTTCAAAGCAATGATATCTAGATATTCTTTCAACACTTTCTCTACTTTATCTGAATACTCAGGATAATCAACTTTAGCCAAATGTTCATGCAGAACCTGACTTCGGAACTGTTGCTCCTCGTTAGGAAACATATTCCCGTCTCCACAAAAACTCACTAATTTATGCTCTTCATTAAACTCTTCAAAATCAATTACATAAGTACCCTTGTGATATTTTTCACTGAGTCTTGATAGCTAACTAATTCTACTGAAGTCACGCCTGCGACTGAAATTTCATTCACTGACACCGTACTCACAACGTCTTTGAATTTCTGGTTCCTCAACAACGCACACTTGAGAAGGAAAATTCTTCTCTTTCAGCGACACTTTAACCAATGTAGGAACTCGCGGTTGCAAATCAATATCTTCCAACAAAAATCCTTTGAAAGATCTTTGCGGAATATCTTCACTCTCTAATGACTGTGTTACACATGTCTCAGACTGTGTCTTAGGTTTCTCACAAGTTTTTTTCCTGTGTATATATGGAACAAAACAACCTGACTCACCTATTGTAATCCCCTGAACTCCCGTAAGAATGTTGATGTTATGTCGCATGCAAGAAGGGTGTCCTAGCAAAACCATTTCACCTAAGGCTAATCCTTCTATGACCAAAAATGATTCTACTATTGTCTTTCCACCGATACAAAGCGTAAGAAATGACGAACCTAAAATATTCAGTTTCCTCGCTTGTACATCACACACTGTCTCACTAGAAGGGACTAATTTGCACTCTGAAACTTCAGTGAAAAAGGTCAGCATTTACTAAGTTAACTGAGCTACCAGAATCAATGAAAATAAAAATTTCATTGCCATTAGAGAATCCACGTACAATCGGCCTAGGTTCTAGTGACTCTAAGACCTGATTACTCATTATCCTGTGTCCGTTTTCGAACTTATCTTGTGAAAATTTTGCTGTTCTTTTGTGTATCTAGAACTTGCATCATGTGGAATTCTCCTGTCATATCTAGAAAAACCTCCCGTGACTTCCCTGAATAATCTCTACTCTTTGTGGCTGGGCAAAATCTCCATCCATGATCTGAAGATTTGCAAACTGAACAATATCTCACTCTGCAATTTGATTTACTATGTCCTATTTTATCACAATTAAAACAACGTATCGTTGTGACTGATCTCTCTGGAATTTTCTTCGATTCTACTCGTGCACATGTCTTCGCTGTTGCATCATTTCCCGAATGCGAGCGACTATCATTATTCTGTGGTTTGGAAACCGCAGCTGACATCTTTGCACCTTCCTGTACAAAACTACTGTCCAGTGTCGGGCATTTTGATAGATTTTTGTTAATCTGTGCAAACAAAAGGATTCGTCTGTATCCTGATCAATTCTCTTATCAAAACTATCTACAATTACATCTGGGACCGACGTTAAAAGGCAAGCAAAGTGTAACAATCTTTCAAAATTATCTAAAGAGATATTATTTCCAGTTACCCATGGAGAGCCTGTTATAGATTTCTTTAACTCAACTACTGCATCAAATAAATTCGCACTGTATGTGACTAGTGAATCATTGCCCTTCTTTATTTTGAGAAACTCTCGCAAATTCGAACTGCAAATTCACGTTGAACTCCGCCATAAGTAGCTCGTAGAAATTTCTGCAGTTCATTCCAAGTTTTACACCTTCTGAACCCGAAACTGCGTGCTCGTTTCCCAATATCTCCTTTATCCAAATCCAGAAATGATTTAGCCTCTGTTAAAGCTTCAGCGCCATTCGTAATTTTCTTGGAATTCAGATAATTGTTCACTGACTCAATGAAAGTTTCTATATTTTGGGTTGGCTTCCCGTCAACTAACTCTTTAAAATTACTAATTCCCGCGCTAACGCTCGTCACTTTATGCACCACAACTGATTGGGATGTGCTTGCTGCATCGTCCGGCATTTTGTGAGTGATCACATGCCCTGAGCGTAACAACATAAAAAAAGAAACCAAAAAGAACACTAGAGAAAGGTAAAAGTTACCCCCTCTAAAAGAAGAACAGAAAACGGAGTTCTGCGCAACTTACGATAATGGGGTACTTACCAATTTGAACAGAAAACGGAGCACCTATCTCTCGACTTCTAACCTGTGACGTCACCCACTCGAAGACGAAGCAAAAAACACCAGCGTGATTATTGTTGAATAATCACTTTGCGTAATTAACTCACAATCGCCACTATTCACACTTGTTTGGGTATTTTGTTAACCCCAAAATTGCTCTAGAGATCATCCAGATCTATTTCACAACTCCCCACTCCCAATACTCGAATAGAGATGGAAAAAAAAAAGTTTCCCGTATTAGCGTAATCACCCGTGTATACACGTAATCACTTTTACTCAGTCATTCAACACTGACGTCGCCTTGGGTGAGGTCGAAGCTATGCCTTGGGCATCAACGTTACCAATTAGTCTATTAGTAATCTCCTCTTTCGCCATCATTAAAGACATTAAAATCTGATTAAAATCTGCTGCCACCATTTAATCCTGTTACAAGAACAGAATTAACACTTTTTGAAAGTGTACGTAACGTAATCTAACGGTCTTCTTCAGGAAAAGGCGTGAAAAGGTTCTCTCATGAAACACTTGCATCCTTTTTCTCTCCCTCTCTCTCTCTCTCTCTCTCTCTCTCTCTCTCTCTCTCTCTCTCATCGTTTTTCCAGTTCACCCACCCGAATCTCACTCATTCTCTCAAAGCAATTAAATGGACTATTTAAAGAAACGCAATTGTTTCTACAAAAATAAGTTTATTATTCAAATAACCCAACAAGAAATGAATAAAACAAAGCAAAGATTAAAATGCATAATAAATGAATTATCGAGTTAGATAACTAAACTCTAAACTGCAAAACACTTCTGATTAAAGAAGTCTCACTTTGGCTAATAGCCTGAAAATATCCAAACTCACACATACTCCCCAAATCAATAACTAAAGTCATGTCAAAAAAACAGTCTACCACATGTTATTCGAACCAGTCCACACTGTCTACCGACATCTGTCCACAGACATCTGTCGGAAGAATCAAACATGATAGAAAACTCCCAAAAATATATGAAATGCAAAACACAATAATGGAAAGTGTAAAATGCATAGCCAAGATATGGCAAACATAACATAACAAAATAATAATATAAAGAGGTATGAATATTCATATTAAATCTCCCACACCAGTTCAAAAGTTCATAATGATTAGAAAATCATGGTAAAAATCACAAGTTCAATTTCCTCCCATAAAAACAGAGATTTCAAACTCTACCTTATCTGCCGTTTCAAAGCCTGGATCCTCTCCAAAGCTACGTCTAGACAACTGCAGTTCTATCACGTTAATGAACGATCAAACTCACTTTTAGGGCAGATTTTGGCATAATCTAGATCAAATTAACGCACGTACTCACGAATATACATAACACTTCGGAGATCACCTGACTGCCAATATTGCTGAGGTTCTCAAGATAGCTGAGGAATCAAACTATTTGCTGAACACAAAGATTTTACATCGAGTCTCTCGCCCTAGTTCCATCTGACTCCAAAAATTCTTCCATCACATCTTAAAGCATTGAAGCTATGAACTGCATATATGTGTCCTTTAAAATTATATATATATATATATGTTTTATATATATATATATATATATATATATATATATATATATATATATATATATATATATATATATATATATATATATATATATATATATATATAAATATATATATATATATATATATATATATATATATATATATATATATATATATATATATATATATATATATATATATATAATTATATGTTTCCTGGTGCAGGTGGTTCTTATGACACCACATTTAGTACTTTACTCTAAAATGGCCTTGCAAGATAACCAGGACATATAAAACAAAAAATAAAAAGGAGTTATACAAGGAGCTGAGGGCTCTTTCTCAAAGGGAAGTGTGTGAAACACGTGGATATAAAAATAGTTATATTTACATGTTTGATAAACAAGATCAAAAGGAAAATGAACTGAAACATGTTAAATTGCTGCTGCAGAAGTCCTCCCAATAAGTGGGGGAGCTTGGCAAATGCCAGGAACATGGACCAAGGAGAATTCTGCTATTGCGTCCTTCTGAAACGATATTAGGAAATTTAGGTTACAATCTAATGCTGGAATTTGGGAATGAATTACTTGGGGTGCGCTGAGGCGCCAAGGACATCCCCGAGGCTTCTCTAGTGACTTTGAGCAAGAAGGCAGTGAACACGTGGGCCGGGATAGAACCAAGAAGCTCAGGGAATATAAAGTTATAGGCCCAGAAGTTTAATAAATGCACAAGGGCTAACATAACATGACTAAGCAACTCTTTTGGGTACTTTACCAAATTGTAGGGGCGTAAGGCTGACGTCGGCGTCCAGCATTGTCTTCTGCCAGGGTTCACGTGTGTGCATCGACAAAGGGCCTCCCTCACCAAGGAACTGCTTCAAGTTGTAGGTTGGGGCGGAAAAAGGGCGCCCTTGGGATGATGAAAAGGCTGCAAGTTGAGTTTCAGCTCGCTTTGGGATTTGCAATCCCCACTTGCAGTCTTTGCTGGCCCCGTGGTTGGAACACAGAGCAACGGGCAGTTAACTTCCTTCGTGGCGACGAGGAAAAGGGGGGCTTGAAAAAGGGGGCAAGGTCTGCAGAAATTAATAAATGCAAAAGGGACCTCCTTCCTTTAACTACTGTCTGTGTGTGAGAAAGAGCTGTCTCTCGCCCTGACCTTTATTGCTTCTGGATGGGTGTAGGGGGCGGGGGTGGGGATGGCCTGACCCAGGTCACGCTTCTGTATCAAAGAAAATAAATTTTGTTCTTCAGGTCACCAATTACTGAAAACTAGGCAACCGCCAGTTTATTTCAAAAGATTCTCTCAGAGTCCCCAAATGCACTGGTTAAAAAACTAACCCGAACCAGAATTCACTACTCTCAGGTTCAAAATAGACAAAGGCCTATCTATCGGCCAAGCAAAGCAGAAAGGAGAACAGTTTTATAGCGTATTTTGGCGCTAATCTTTACAGCTCCTGGTAAGATGACATTCACACCTTTAAAGCGGGTGCGAAATTTCGATAACAGCAAAAATGAGCGAAGAAAACGTTCGACTTTACTCTATCTTCTGCTTTGCTACAACCTGTTATTTTACTTTATTTACAAAACTCTGCTGCAACACTAATCAATAACAAACTGAAGGTTTACTTTAGGTGCAGAGTGCAATTTAGAATATACAATAAAAGGGTAAACTTACTTGCAAATTAATTATTGCTCAAATACTTCATAAGTACTGATTCTACACATTCTTTACTCAATTTACTTTACTGGGGTAATAAGGCACTCAAAAGAAAATGAACAAAGAACACTTCAAAGTCACAAAATAACAAAAAAAAAAAATATATACAAGGCAGGATGTAAAATGAAAACAAATGTAAATCAACCAACTGCTTACTGCTATCCTGGAATTACATGCAAGCGATTAGTTGTGCCTTGAAGAGGCAGTATAAGTGGCAATACACTGTTGGTTTTAAATGATATCCTCTTTACTAGAAATTGTAATAACAAATTCAATTCCCCTTTTCAATCGAAAGACAATAATTGTTCACAAACTCGATGAGCATAGCTAATACCTCCAGCGAACGCTAAAATGAATGGAGTTTGACAGCTCACTGACAGCTGTGAGGCAAAGAGATTATTATTGCGGGTTTTAATTCGCTAACTTAAAACGACGCTAAATTTTTACTCTGCAGCCTACAACTCGGGTGTAAGTTATAAATAGACTACTCGCTGAAGTATGAATGGGAGGATAAACAAATGAAGGGGAAAAACAGGGATAAATTCTCCACAAAAAGAAATAACTCAAAAAAAAAAAAAATAAAAAAAGAAAACTACACAGAATGACAAACGAAGGATATTACTTCTTACTGAGGGGGACATGCTGCTGGTATTAAAAAGGCAACGTTAAAACTTGCAAGGGCAGGAGTCTTGTGACTCGAGATTCGTTAACAAATAAAAGAAAAAAAGATTAAATGAAAAGTAAATGATATACGCAGAAAAACGAAGGATAACAGAAGTGAGGTATTTATTGTTTATTTATTAATCTAACTTCCGTCGCCAATAGACGACGGTCAGAGCTAACTCTCAGCCCAAGGACTGGGAAAGGAAACCCAAAGGGCGCGACCCCTCTAGGAAGAGCTGACACACCTGCCTTGTGCCAAGATACGGGCGTAAGGGCGTGCCACTTCCCACTCTGTCTCTCTTACTGCTTCAAGGTTAAAATGACTAATGCGTTTTAAAGGGGATAACATCCCATATGTTAACTGCCACTTGCGGTGGTAATTAAGGGAAAGTGTAAAGGAAAGATCGACAGAGAAGGATGAGGGATAGAAATTCCAAAGGAAAGGAATAAAATAGTGGAAGGCCTTGACATCCTTTTCTGGATGAAAGGTGCCAAGACATTCAAAAGATGAAGAGGTAGCCCTATGCCAAGTTTGCACAGGTGCCAGAAGAGCTGGGGCTCGTTGTGGACTACCTGCGATCGCCCACACCCGTGGTAATTCCAAATGAACCTCTCCTCCTTGGACCGTTGTCCTTGGCGGGGAATCGGAGGGCCCGAGGCCAAAGGGCGGCAAGGGGTGCCATCTGGGTCAGCTGCTGCGACAACTGACCCAGGAATTTTGTTCGCCATCTCGGACATTAACCGGCGCAGATCGCAGAGTTCATCGGCCCAGGAAGGGGGGCAGAATCATGACTGCAAAGGAATCTGTGGTGGGTGGCGAAGAGGGTGATCCGGAGGGGCGGGGTTGACTCGCATGCAGTGGTGACCAGAGGGGGACGGCCGGAGGGGGCTGGGGTCAGGAGAACCCGTCTCTCTTGTTACCGACACTTGCACCAGGCCGGGCGAAGAGGGGGTTTGGGGTTGACCAGCTCTGGCACTGACATTGGCACTGGCGCTGGTGGCGATGTGGTGGTGGTCTCGTCTGTCTGGACGGACGGAGACTGGCACTGCTCAGTGCGCCCGGAAGTGGCACTGGCAGAGGAGTTGATAGCCGAGATTCTCCTGAAGGGAGATCTGGCTGAGGCCTCGGCACTGGCACTGATGCCGTGCGGGCACTGGACTCGGATTTGGATGATTATTGGGAATGGGGACCCAGGAATGGTTGTGGTTTGAAATGGGACGTAAAGTCCTGGCCCAGGAGGACGTCATAGGCTCCTGGAATGTGTTTCGCTATGGCGAGACGAAGGGTCCTGGCTCTGTGGGTCGGGTGACCCTCAGTTGGACCGTAGGGAGGATCATTTTAAAATCGTTGATGCCCTCAATGGTGACGAGCTTGCGTCGGTTTATTATAGCTCCATAGGGAACTTTGTCCCTCCTTATGAGGGAAATTTGCGCGCCAGAGTCATCAAATGCCTTGACCTGGCATGCTGAGTATCTACCTCGAGGAGGTGCCACATAGATGGGACCCTTGGCAGGAGGGCCTAAGGACTCGGGATTCGTTACTGCCAGGGCGACGGCGGGATTACCGGACTTATTATTTCTAGGGCATTGCCCATGAGGGAGAGTGGCCAAAAACCTTGCACGTCATGCAAAAGGTTTGGCTGAAATCTCTTCGCACTGCCCCTGCAGAGGGCGCAAGCGACTTATTAGTGGATTGTCCGGGAGAAAGACGCTCTGGTTGTTTACTTCGGCATTGCTCTTTGGAATGCCCGATCTTTTTACAGAACCTGCACACAACGGGTTTCTGTGATTGCCCATTCTTCGGCGGAGGGGCACCCGAAAAGAAGGCGGGTGGAGTAATTTTGCGCTGAAGGGAGCTCTCCAGGGGGTGATGAGTGTCCCAGATATCCGCTAATCGGCAGCAATCAGCTAAGGTTGGGGGCTCCTTCTCGGCGATGTGCGTGGCAAGGGCCGGAGGGGTGTAGAGTAGGACGTGCTCTATTTTTATCTGTTCGATTGCCTCGTTGAGGGTCGTAACCCCATGGACTCGAACCATTTGGCAAAGGCATGCTCGGACTGGTATGCCCAGTCTGCCCAGGTCTGATTGGCTTCCTTCACTAACCCGCACCAGCGCCTCCTCCAGCATTCAGGGGTTATCTAAATACGCCTTTGCAATAGTCTGGCGGACGACCTCCCAATTTTCCTGCTCCTCCGGCGGGAGGGCTTTGTAGGCAATCAGGGCCTTCCTCCAAGGAACTTGCCCAACACCAGGGAGAGTTCGGCTGCACTCAGGGGCAGGCCTTTAAAACTGTCTCGGCGCTGTTGAGCCACACTCGGGCTCGGCCTCCGTCCATTTTGGCATGCAGGTAAGAGCCTGGCTGAAGGCACTCATCCCCTGGGGGCAGGTGGAGGCGAAGGGCCACTCTGTTGCAGCATCGTGAGTTCATGGGCATGCTGCTTGTCCCTTTCTTCCCTTTCTGCTTCTTCTCGTTTCTCTTGAGCCTGTCTCTCTGCTTCTTCTCGTCTCTCCTAAGCCTGTCTCTCTGCTTCTTCTCGTCTCTCCTGAGCCTGTCTTTCTGCTTCTTCTCATCTCTCCCGAGCCTGTCTTTCTGCTTCTTGTTCCCGTCTCGCTCCTTCTCGTTCCTGTCTCTCTGCTTCTTCTCGTTTCTCCTGAGCCTGTCTCTCTGCCTGTATTGCGTCCATCCTCTCCTGTACCCAGTCTCTTAGCTCTCTTCCAGAAAGGCCAAGTTCCTTCCCAGAGGACATGAAGAACTTGAAATCCTCGCTCTGCTGAGATCGTGTCGACATTTTGCAGGTGGGAGAGGGCGCAAGTAACACAGAATTAATTTCCCAGGGCTGTGGGAATTTGGAATCTTCTCCAAAAAGGGACGTATGAATGATCTCCCGCCCTGGCAGAGCGGGCTGACAGCAGGGGAGTTAGGAATTGGGGGAATGATTGGTCTCCCAAAGTTACTGACAAAACGGGCTGATTGGGGACGATAATGCAAATGCAAATCTTTGGTCTCCCGAAAAAGGGTTTATTGGGGACGACAAATGGGCTGACTTGGAGACAGGGGACTGGGGACGATGAATGTATTGGTCTCCCAAATTACCGACGAACTGGTTTTATTTGGGGACGATAGATTGGAATAAATGATTGGTCTCCCAATTTACCGATAAGGCGGGCTTATCTGGGGACGATGAATTGAAGATGATTGGTCTCACCAAATTACCGACAAACTGGTTTATTTGGGGACTAGATTGGGAATATATATGGGTCTCCCGAATTACCGACAAGGCGGGCTTATCTGGGGACTGAATTGAAGATGAATTGGTCTCACCAAATTACCGACGAACGGGTTTATTTGAGGATGGTAAGGAGCAAATGATTGGTCTCCCAAGAATTCCCGCACAGACGAGATCTGATTTAGCGAGAGTGCTAGTTTTCCTTACTTATGGGAGTCGTGTTATTCTCAAGGGCGATTAGGTGGGTGGCTATCCCAAATTCATAACAGATAGGCAACACACAGAGCCGTAGTAAAAGCACAAAACAAAACACAAAAAAAAACAGAACAATACAGAACATATAATGTCAGACCCCCAATAATGCAAAACAATTTGGTGGAGCGAGCTGAGGGAGAGCAAAGAAAATCAAACAAACAAATTTTTACACATTCCTAACTGGGCTACGAATGCCGGTCAAGGTCGTTTCCCTTCCCTTTCTGTTTATCTCTTTAAGGCGAAGGGCTGGGGCAAATTGACATTCACAAATGAATGAAATTGAAGTTAATGTTAGTAAACAAAACCTGGGACTTCCCGGACCCGAGGAACGAGACAACGGTTGTTGACCTTTACGTCCTTCGCGTTAGCCTAGCATAATATACGATTTTGCCCTGTTTCTAGACGAGAGAGAGAGTAAAATGAGTCAGCGATGCTAGTTTGACTTTCGAACACGTGTTTTCAGTCAATTTCTCGCGCCTATATTAAATGATTCGATTTCGAAATCATAGGTTTCCACAGGAGGAATACGCGCACTATTCCTTTAATGGGTTAGCACCTAAATAACCTACCTGAATGGCATGCCAGCTGCGTGCAAGGCTTTCAAAAGCTAAATTTCGGCGATCCTCTCTCTCGTTTTCCTCTGACATGCGCCCTACTATAAAAACAAGAAGCTTTTACCGGGTTAGAGGGTAAGAGCAACAAAACTCACACGCTATCACCCTCGGTAAAACTACGTACTTTAGTTCTCCAGTCAAAGAAGTACTTCATCCTTCTTTGGCTACACAACAAATTATTACAAGCAAACTTCCAGGCCTTACCCAATTTTTCACCTAAATTCGACACGTAATCTAATAAATTCATCTCTGGAACATCACCTTCCCACGATTCCCTTACGACATCCAACGGACCACGAACACAATGACCGAATACCAAGTTGAATGGGGACAAACCAAGAGACTGACTTGGAGCTGACCTGAAAGCAAATAATAAGAGGGGTAATTCTTTATCACATTCAGACTCATGTTCCAAGTAGTATTTGCGGATCATTGATTTCATAGTCTGATGAAACCTCTCCAGCGCCCCCTGACTCTCTGGATGATATGGAGAGGAAGTTACGTGTTTGACATTCAATTTCCTCATTTTTTCCTGAAAAAAATTTGCTAAGAAAATTAGTGCCACAATGCGACTGGACAACGTTTTGGCATCCCAAATCTAGTGAAAAATTTTACTAATTCTTCAACAACTTTTGGACTCTTAATAGACCTAAGTGGAATGGCTTCGGATACCGTGACATCTTGTCCATGATGGTAAAATTGTATTCATTCCCACTACGGGACCTAGGTAAGGGTCCGATCACGTCAATAATCACCTCTTTAAAAGGTTCAGATACAACAGGAACGGAGCATAAAGGTGCCTTAGGAATGGGCTGACTTGGCCTACCAACTTTCTGACAGACGTAGCAACTACCCACAAATCTTTTAACGTCCACCTTCAATTTTGGCCAGAAGTAACTCTCCAGCAATTTGCTAGCTGTCTTTCGAACACCAAAATGCCCAGCCAACACGTTCTCGTGAGCCAACGACATCAACTCCTTCCTGTAACCAATAAGGCACCATTATTTGCTTTGTTACATTATAATTAATGTTATCCATATTAATAGGCCTACTCAGCCTATATAATGTTTGATTAATTATTTGATACTTAGGGAGAAGTTAAATCAAACTCTCGCCTGTATCAATTGGGAGGTCACTATAATCCTGTTTTTGGGCCTAAATGAGCTCTTCTCTAGTCCAGTTGGGTTTAAGCTTAGACATAACATTGTTATCTGTTGCTACACTACCACTGCTCTCTAAGCTACTCAGATCTACATCTACTGTTGACTCTACAGCGTCAACACTACAAGACTTAGAACGAGTAACTACCGCTATTTCATTATTGGGGCTTACCAAAATGGGACAGGTTATATTAGTAAAGGCCACATCATTCCCTATTACAATATCCACTTCCTTCACAGGAAATTTTTCAATAATAGCTAATTTCAATTCTCCCGAAAAGGAAGGACAAGATAAATGAAACAGACCAATCGGGTATGATTTTACCGAATTGGTGAATCCTGCCTAAAATTAAACAAATTACATCAAAAATGAAAGAAATTAAATATAAATTTGTGTACACCTTTGACAACACCGTAAAAAACAAAGTATGTAAAAATAAATTTGAAGGAGAAGACAGTAATGCAGATGATATAGGGGGAGTATACATAATTAATTGCAACAATTGTAGAGACAAATATGTGGGTGAAACAGGTAAGGGAATAAGGACTAGAATCTAAGAACACAGGAGGGCAGTACAGCTCAACTCACAGGGGAGTGTTATAGCTAGGCATTGTTGGGAGAAGGACCATAGGATGGATTTTAAAAACAGTAGGCTTATATACAAAAGCAATAACATCAGTCATAGGAGGGTAGTGGAAGGGGCACTCATCAGACAGATTAAAGTGATAGAAGGAAACAAAGGTTTTACCTCAGAAGATCCCATAAGCCGATCTTTAATATTAAAAGAAGCTAAGATCGACCCTTCTGACCTGGAGGTTAGGTCTCCTGCCCAACAGATCGATGGTGACTGCTCACATACCACAAGGGTTAATACCACTGACCATCAGATCAGGATATCAGACTGACAGGAGGAGATTAACAACTCTCAAGAGAATGGAAACCAGGACCGCCATCATATAAATGACAGCACAGGGAGAAGTAGTTCCAGAAGATTGGTGGGCCTTGAACCAGCCTGACTACCTCATCTCTTGAAAAAGGGTCACAGTTAGGACCTGAAAGTACTCGAGTTTTAAAGTAACATGTAAATATTTACAAGTAAACAAGTTATACACAGGAATCTTGTGGGTTTCTCTTTCCATCTTCAGAAGAAAACTGAAAGAAGTTTTTGTTTGGTTAATACATATTCTCCATTCCTCCCCTAAAATGACTCGGCAACGCCTCCCACAGGATTAATGACTGAGCTGAGCCAGTATCCCGCAAAATTCTGACCTTCCTTACATCCGAACCATTTACAGCAGAGATTCTACCCAAAGATAAATACCTCTCAAAACCTGAAGGACCGGATAGTCATTTTCCAGTGCTGGTGGAAGACAGAGGATTGAATTCCTTCCTGTCAATACTCATTACTGTTTTTCCCGTAGTTTTCAAAGATTTCTTATAGGCATAACACATACTTTTCACGTGTCCCTTCTTATTACAATAATAACAAACCCTTGACCTCAGTTTCTCGGGATCATATACCATATTACCACCCTTATTCAAATTACCATGATACACTTTACGATTTCCATAACCATTACTACCTTTAACATTATTCTTAGTAAACGCCTTAGTGCCACTGTTACCAACATTATTATTCCTGTTCACCCTAATCCAATTTGGCTTAACATCTTCCCCTAACGTATTTTTATGTGACAAATAATATTCGTCACTGGCGATAGCCACCTCCTGTAAAACATCAAGCTTTAACTCTTCTAAATGGACGTTTAACTTATCCAGAACACACCTTTTAAATTCCTCTACTAACATTAATTCTTTTAATTTCTCAAAGTCTTCAACCTATTTGGAATTCAACCAATCCTCTGCATATTGTTTTTTACTCCTTGCAAACTCAACATATGTTTGTTCCTTAACCTTCTGCAAGTTCCTGAAACGCTGCCTATATGCTTCAGGGGCCAACTCATGCCTTTAACACAATCTGCTTAACGCTTTCATAATCTGATGATAATTCCTCGTTCAGAGTTACATAAACCTTTTGAGCTCGACCTATAAATTTACTCTGGATAAGGGTGGTCCAGAATTCAACAGGTCACTCCAACCTAGCTGCTATCCTCTCGAAGGAGACAAAGAATTCGGCCACGTTCTTCTCCTCAAGGCAGGGAACAAATTTTAAGGGCTGTTCCAAGTTAATTGCAGGGGTAACGGACCTATTAGAAGTAGTAGGGGAAGAAGCAATAACTATACTCCTCATTGCTAATTCATGTTGCCTTTCTTTCTCCCTAGCTTCCTCCTTAAATTTTTCCATCTCAAACTCCAACTGCTTCAAGGCAATTTGCCTATCCATAATTTCCACTGACAACACTTCTCTACCAACTTTCCCTTCCTCACCAATCTTTACCATTTTAACGTGTTCATACACTCGTAGCAGCAATAACCCCTTCCTTATAGAAACATCGTAATCTACCTCTAAATGTTGAGCCACCTGCTCCAATTCATCTTTGTTTAATTCTGCTAGTCTCTCTTGCCACCCCTTGCTGGACAATAACTCTGATATATTTAAAACAGACATGATTATTGCCTATAAATAGATAAACTAGAGGAGGTGAAAATACCCTGCTAACCACCCTAGCACACCAGTAAATACCCCAAGACTCAACTCTCCACACAGTAGTGAATAACCCAGGCACCACAGATCCTGGCAAGGTATATAATGTCAGAGCCTTGCAGTGGTGGTTTATGCCACAACAACTAATTAATAGTATTTCAAACCCTTATTCACCTTATAAAAATACCATTGTCACTATAATGTGAGAAGGTACTATAAACAAGATAATTTTCCAAGTGTGGGAGAGTCAAATCAAGGGGTTATTGAAAGATGGCAAAAAAAACTATAATTTTATTACAATAATTAGAACAGACAGAAATGATTACCCAGACCTCAAAAATTAATGTAAATATATGAAAAAACCAAAACACCCTTAAATTATAACCAAACCAATCACACTAATTAAGATAGAATACATCACTTTCAACCCAAAAGGAGAGGGGGTCCAGAAAGGAGAAGATTATTTGGAAAGACAGAATATCCTAACAAAATATGCTCTAATAAAACACTTAATCTCCTCTTAGATGAGTGCACTAATCTCCACGTCTGGAGATACACATCAAGCCGTGATCAGATTATACTTCAATTCCATAAGTCCACTGAAAAGTCAAACTTCAACAAGGCCCACAGGGCTGCAGCAAAGGGAATAGTGGCCACGATGTTTCAACAAAAATGGTTAATAGGGGTTTTACCTGCTCACAGAGAGTACCCCCAGGCTATTACGAGGCCGATGGCTTAGGCAGAATAATGCTGAAGAACAGCAGAAGGGCATCAGAATGCAGGGATCCAATATCTTCAAGTAATCCAAATATTTAAATACTCTCAAGGCAGGCCAAGATAACACTCCCCTCACCAGGCCAAGACTCCCAGACAACACCTCTGGAAAGCCCACTGGACTCGTTATGGACATATAAGCAGGCTTGGAAGAAAATACAAACATTAGTAACTTAGAGGAGCTGAGGAACTAAAAATTAATCAAAATCACACTTTACAAAAACATCCACTTAAAACAATAAGCTAAATTAATGAAATTACAGTGGATACTGACACCTCCTCACCTTACACAAAAAAATTTTTTTTTTTTGTTTACGTTTAATCTCCAAAATAAAAGACGAAAAAAACAGAATATCAAAATAAAATTAAACAGTTTTGAACCACGCCTGATATAACTCACAAAAAGGAATTATCAACCTGGTACCAACTACAATCTTAACACAACGAAAGAAAAGGGGGTTGGGGGGTTGGCAAGTGTCAAGATTAGCAGTTCACAGAGTTCCAATGGCATTAATACAACAATCTTAATGGTTAGTATCACCCTAACCATTATCCCAAATAATTACCACTCTTTCAACTCTAGTGTCATTATTATCCTTAATCCTAATAATATACAAAGCAGGTTTCAATCAGATACTCTCAAAAACACCCCGCACCTTTGAGCGTCACAAAGCTATGCAACAAAGTTAAGAGTTTGACACTTATAGAATTTTAACGATTCATATACAGTCCACAGGCAAAAAACTTTTCCACCAAAACACTGTCCCATTTCAGTGATTCACTTCATTAAATGTCAGGCAGAGGCAATAAACACTGTCCATTTCAGTGCACACCACCTGTGTTATAACATTAAACAGTACACACACCGAACCCACCGATACAGAGAAGCATTACACAGACCTCCCCTGTGCAATTAACTGCACGCAAAACCGACAAAGCGTAATTTTTAGCCTGAAAATCATCGCAATTAGTGCCTGCCTAAACTCTTAACTAAACCTTATGGTACCCAAAACCTGATTAAATATACCTTAATTACTGAACACCCTATATGATGAACACCTTGTTAAACATCCTTTGCTAACCTTAACACCACCTTAATAATAAAATCTTACGACCATTACATATATAAACCAGTATCAAATAACACCTCACCACTCTTCACCCTTCTCGTGAAAAGTAAGTATATCTTAGTTTAACCAGACCACTGAGCTGATTAACAGCTCTCCTAGGGCTGGCCCGAAGGATTAGATTTATTTTTACGTGGCTAAGAACCAATTGGTTACCTAGCAACGGGACCTACAGCTTATTATGGAATCCGAACCACATTATAGCGAGAAGTGAATTTCTATCACCAGAAACAAATTCCTCTTGTTCTTCACTGGCCGGTCGGAGATCCGAACTCGCGACCAACAGAGCGGTAGCTGAGAACGGAACCCGCTCACCCAGCGAGGAACTACCCTTCTCGTGAACATAACCTTTTCTCATATCGATACTTCATCGCTTTTAACCTATGCATATAAATTCCGCACAGTAAACAAGCATTAATTAAAACATTAAACATGAAATTTTCATACAAACCCTATTACCCGCAACAACAGCACACATACATCAAAAGGAACGATATAGGTACTACCTTAATAGATGCATAGCCCGCTGCAACATTCCTTATTCAACGCTGCGAGAGAGGACATCAGCCACGACACTGTCTTTGCCTGGAATATGCTTGAACTCCAGGTCCCACTCTTGCAACAGTAAACTCCAACGCATTAAACGGTGGTTTTTATTTTTATACCTGTTGATGAAGGTTAAATGATTATGATCGGTATATGCCTTAATTGGGGTTCCTCTAGAAGATAAATATACCGAAAAATTATTAATTGCCAAAATTAAAGCTAACGATTCTTTTTCTACCGTAGAATATCTACGCTGAGCGGGAGTAAGCTTCTTAGAAAAGAAAGCGACCAGGTGGGAAACTCCCTTCTCATCATATTGCAACAATACCGCTCCCACACCAACATCACTAGCGTCAGTTGACAAGGAAAACTGTTTAGTAAAATCGGGAGCCCTCAATACCGGGAAACTAATTAACACTTTCTTCAAGTTTTCAAAAGCTCTTTGAGCTTCACTTGACTATACAAAAACTACCTTCTTCTTTAAAAGATTAGTCAAAGGTTCGGCGATGTCCGAGAAATTCTTTACAAACCTACGGTAATAACCGACCAAACCCAGGAACTTCCGGACATCTTTCCGACACTTAGGTATAGAAATTCTTTCAATAGACTCTATATTCGCTTGTTTAGAGACAACCTTACCGTTTCCTACTTCGTGTCCCAAATATACCACCTTCGCCTGTGCGAAGTCACTTTTTCTCAAATTAATTACCGAACCTGCTAAAGAGACTTTGAACAATGCCCTAATCCGCTTAAGTGTTTCCCAGTCATCACTATAAATAACAATGTCGTCTGTATAAACGACACACCCTTCCAAACCATATACCAATGTATTCATTAACCTTTGAAAGGTCGCTGCAGCATTTTTCATACCCAAAGTCATCACCTCACACTGGAATAAACCTTGTGGGGTTACAAAAGCTGACAAGGCCCTTGCCCGCTTCGACAATGGAACCTGCCAATACCCTTTCAACAGGTCAAACTTACTTATAAATTTAGCCTTACCCATACGATCAATGCAATCCTCTATTCGAGGTAAGGGATAACAATCGGTTTTAGTTACATCATTTACCTTCCTGTAATCAAACACATTCTATAATCCCTGTCAGGTTTCTTTACTAATACTACCGGTGACGACCAAGGACTCTAACTGGGCTCAATAAGCCCGTGTTTTAACATATATTCTACTTCCTTGGAGACTACCTCACTCTTAAATGGATTTAATCGATAAGGGGATTGTTTTACAGGAGTGGCATCACCACAATCAACACCATGTTCCAGAACAGTGGTTCGACCTGGAAAATCTGAAAATAATTGTTCGAATTCAAAAACCAACTGTTTTAAGGACCTTTGTTTATTCCGACATAAATGAGCCACTGACACGTCAAAATTTCCAAACAACCTTTTATTGCCTGACGGCCACTTCCCGTCATCAACATATTTATCGTCATTATCCTCTGGAAAAGATTTATTATTATTATTATTATTATTATTATTATTATTATTATTATTATTATTATTATTATTATTATTATTATTATTATTATTATTATCCCCCTTAATATTCTCAACTGTGGCCACAGGAATTACCTCATCCCTATCTTTATACTCTTTAAGCATATTAATATGGCACAGTTGGAACGGTTTACGTCTTTCAGGAGTCTCAGGCAAATAATTTACTTCGTTAATTTTCTTTAAAATTTTCCAGGACCCGAAAAAGAAGCTTTTACCGGGTTAGAGCGTAAGGGCAACAAAACTCACACGCTATCACCCTCGGTAAAACTACGTACTTTAGTTCTCCAGTCAAAGAAGTACTTCATCCTTCTTTGGCTACACAACAAATTATTACAAGCAAACTTCCAGGCCTTACCCAATTTTTCACCTATATTCGACACGTAATCTAATAAATTCATCTCTGGAACGTCACCTTCCCACGATTCCCTTACGACATCCAACGGACCACGAACACAGTGACCGAATACCAAGTTGAATGGGGACAAACCAAAAGACTGACTTGGAGCTGACCTGAAAGCAAATAATAAGAGGGGTAATTCTTTATCCCATTCAGACCCATGTTCCAAGCAGTATTTGCGGGTCATTGATTTCATAGTCTGATGAAACCTCTCCAGAGCCCCCTGACTCTCTGGATGATATGGAGAGGAAGTTACGTGTTTGACATTCAATTTCCTCATTTTTTCCTGAAAAAATTTGCTAAGAAAATTAGTGCCACAATCCGACTGGACAACTTTCGACATCCCAAATCTAGTGAAAAATTTTACTAATTCTTCAACAATTTTTGGACTCTTAATAGACCTAAGTGGAATGGCTTCCGGATACCGTGACATCTTGTCCATGATAGTAAAATTATATTCATTCCCACTACGGGACCTAGGTAAGGGTCCGACCACGTCAATAATCACCTCTTTAAAAGGTTCAGATACAACAGGAATGGAGCATAAAGGTGCCTTAGGAATGGGCTGACTTGGCTTACCAACTTTCTGACAGACGTAGCAACTACCCACAAATCTTTTATCGTCCGCCTTCAATTTTGGCCAGAAGTAACTCTCCAGCAATTTGCTAGCTGTCTTTCGAACACCAAAATGCCCAGCCAACACGTTCTCGTGAGCCAACGACATCAACTCCTTCCTGTAACCAATAGGCACCATTATTTGCTTTGTTACATTATAATTAATGTTATCCATATTCATAGGCCTACTCAGCCTATATAATGTTTGATTAATTATTTGATACTTAGGAGAAGTTAAATCCAAACTCTCACCTGTATCAATTGGGAGGTCACTATAATCCTGTTTTTGGGCCTAAATGAGCTCT
Organism: Macrobrachium rosenbergii; assembly: GCF_040412425.1. Classification (NCBI taxonomy): domain Eukaryota; kingdom Metazoa; phylum Arthropoda; class Malacostraca; order Decapoda; family Palaemonidae; genus Macrobrachium; species Macrobrachium rosenbergii. The sequence continues at coordinate 5,474,878 of NC_089754.1, read as the reverse complement.
TCTCTAGTCCAGTTGGGTTTAAGCTTAGACATAACATTATTATCTGTTGCTACACTACCACTGCTCTCTAAGCTACTCAGATCTACATCTACTGTTGACTCTACAGCGTCAACACTATAAGACTTAGAACGAGCAACTACCTCTATTTCATTATCAGGGCTTACTAAAATGGGACAGGTTATATTAGTAAAGGCCACATCATTCCTTATTACAATATCCACTTCCTCAACAAGAAACTTTTCAATAATAGCCAATTTCAATTCTCCAGAAAAGGAAGGATAAGATAAATGAAACAGACCAATCGGGTATGATTTCCTGCCTAAAATGAAACAAATTACATAAAAAAATGAAAGAAATTAAATATAAATTTGTGTACACCTTTGATAACACCGTAAAAAACAAAGTATGTAAAAATAAATTGGAAGGAGAAGACAGTAATTCAGATGATATAGGGGGAGTATACATAATTAATTGCAACAATTGTGGAGACAAATATGTGGGGTGAAACAGGTAGGGGAATAAGGACTAGAATCCAAGAACCAGGAGGGCAGTACAGCTCAACTCACAGGGGAGTGCTATAGCTAGGCATTGTTGGGAGAAGGACCATAGGATGGATTTTAAAAACAGTAGGCTTATATACAAAAGCAATAACATCAGTCATAGGAGGGTAGTGGAAGGGGCACTCATCAGACAGATTAAAGTGATAGAAGGAAACAAATGATTTACCTCAGAAGATCCCATAAGCCGATCTTTAATATTAAAAGAAGCTAAGATCGACCCTTCTGACCTGGAGGTTAGGTCTCCTGCCCAACAGATCGATGGTGACTACTCACATACCACAAGAGTTAATACCAATGACCATCAGATCAGGATATCAGACTGACAGGAGGAAATTAACAACTCTCAAGAGAATGGAAACCAGGACAGCCATCATATAAATGACAGCACAGGGAGAAGAAGTTCCAGAAGATTGGTGGGCCTTGAACCAGCCTGACTACCTCATCTCTTGAAAAAGGGTTACAGTTAGGACCTGAATGTACTCGAGTTTAAAAGTAACATGTAAATATTTACAAGTAAACAAGTTATACACAGGAATCTTATGGGTTTCTCTTTCCATCTTCAGAAGAAAACTGAAAGAAGTTTTTGTTTGGTTAATACATATTCTCCATTTCCTCCCCTAAAATGACCCGGCAACGCCTCCCACAGAATTAATGACTGAGATGAGCCAGTATCCTGCAAAATTCTGACCTTCCTTACATCCGAACCATTTACAGCAGAGGTTCTACCCAAAGATAAATACCTCTCAAAACCTGAAGGACCGGATAGTCATTTTCCAGTGCTGGTGGAAGACACAGGATTGAATTCCTTCCTTTCAATACTCATTACTGTTTTTCCCGTAGTCTTCAAAGATTTCTTATAGGCATAACACATACTTTTCACATGTCCCTTCTTATTACAATAATAACAAACCCTTGACCTCAGTTTCTCTGGATCATATACCACATTACCACCGTTATTCAAATTACCATGATACACTTTACTATTTCCAAAACCATTATTACCTTTAACATTATTCTTAGTAAACGCCTTAGTACCACTGTTACCGACATTATTATTCCTGTTCACCCTAATGCAATTTGGCTTAACATCTTCCCCTAACGTATTTTTATGTGACAAATAATATTCGTCATTGGCGATAGCCACCTCCTGTAAAACATCAAGCTTTAACTCTTCTAAATGGACTTTTAATTTATCCAGAACACACCTTTTAAATTCCCCTACTAACATTAATTCTTTTAATTTCTCAAAGTCTTCAACCTCTTTGGACTTCAACCAGTCCTCTGCATATTGTTTTTTACTCCTGGCAAACTCAACATATGTTTGTTCCTGAACCTTCTGCAAGTTCCTGAAACGCTGCCTATATGCTTCAGGGGCCAACTCATATGCCTTTAACACAATCTGCTTAACGTTTTCATAATCTGATGATAATTCCTCGTTCAGAGTTACATAAACCTTTTGAGCTCGACCTGTAAATTTACTCTGGATAAGGGTGGTCCAGAATTCAACAGGCCACTC
>NC_089754.1:5462802-5467802 GCF_040412425.1 Macrobrachium rosenbergii | reverse complement strand
TGGTGGGAAGGGAGTTGCCTATAGTTACAGGGTAGGGGTGATCAGTAGCCACTGCTTGGCTTAGTACTAGCTTGGATGGAGAGGGGCTTGTTCGCGTATGTCCGGTCCTTTTTAAAGGTTTAAAGGTCACTCATGGGCTGAAGAGGTAACGGGCAGGCCACTAAGCTAATGCACAGTACCCAAGAATTCGAACATATACGATCAACCAGTAATAAAAACACATTCTTCGTGTTAGTCTTGCATGGGTTAGAAAAAGCCAATGCATAAAACCAAGATTAATTGAATAAAAAAAAAACAGAAGATTACGACCCTCACTACAGCTGACGAGGACCTCAGTAAAGGTCTAACTCTCCTGTTTGATATATATTCACTTAAACTTGGTTTTTTAGTGGCTTTTTCTTGACCATAGAAGATCATCACCACGGAAAACCAATATGACCTGACATAAGTTAAACGTGGCCTAGAATTTTGTTGACAGAAATTAAAACGAAGGGAGAAAATATATTGAAAACAGAGAGAGAGAGAGAGAGAGAGAGAGAGAGAGAGAGAGAGAGAGATATATAACTCAGAAAGAGTGAAAAAATGTGTTACAGCAGCCGGTTGCTGAGATGGTTACTAACCTTTAACATTGGCAATTGTCCTCAGTGCCGGATGCATTACGCTGCATGATTTGTTCGCTGCTGGCAATTATTATTATATGTCATAACAAAGCTTTTATTGTGGCAAGAAACATGTCGAGGTCGAAGTAAATCTTTTATCAAATTTGAATCTCCATATGTTATTGAAGATGTGAGAGACAAAATACAGAGAGTAGGTATTATTCTAGCTTCGCTAATCATAATTAATTTCTTTTAGTTTTTATAGCGATTACTGGATTATTACTGGCGAGATGCTGTAAGACTAAGTGACTAATTTAGTAGTTTAAACTGGCATCTCAATGCTACAAAACCCATAAAAATATCTGTATTTTCCCTAACTATGACTTGTCTCCCACCCCCAGCTTTTTTAGACTAAAGAGTTAGCGAACGTTTTGGTTACCGATGTGTTTCAGCCTCTCTGTAACCTAAGAGAAATCCTCTGTTTGCGAATTTGCCAGCAAATTCTTCTTCTGTTTTCCAATAGTCTCTCCCACGTCACCATATTCTCATTGTTGTCACCATCATCATCATCACCATCATGTCCGTGTTGCTACTTGTAATTTCTCTTTTCTTTAAGAGCTTGCTCTACAAGTCATTGGCACATAGGTTCTCTCTCTCTATATATTTTTTTTTTTATGAAAGAAAGACTTGGTCCATTTTCGGTTCGACAAACGAATTCTCGACAGCATTTACCCGTGTTGTTGCAGTAGTTGTTTTTACCTGACAGACTGTTTATCGCCAATAGTTACACCCTTTACAAGTTCTGTTAGGAGTCAAATAAAAATTGTAAACTGAAAATAATGATCCTCAGTACAGGCAAACGAGTAGGGAAACAGCTTTCCTTTCTTCAGTAGACAAAAGAAGAAATCTGTTCATGAATCATGTGGAAAAAAAGATAAAGGCGCTAATCTCATAGAGAAAAGGACTGTAGAGAATAAGCGAAGCGTTTTTATCAAAAGAATAAGAAGAAGAGGAAGAAGAAGAAGAACCCGGGAAAAATGGGACTAAAGAACGGCAGCTGTTTCCCATCAGCCTATTGTAGGACATTAAAACCGGGGCCTTTCCGGGACACTGGAAGCGTTACGGGATTCATCATTGAATATTAATTCCCAGATATCGAGGATCTCTGGAACGGTTTTCGATGGAGGGAAGTTCCACCTGGATCGTGTTCTATCTAAATAAGTTCTCTAGATACTGGAATATCGAATTCAGCGATGAATCCCGCATATTCTATAAATTTCCAAAGTGCAATAATTTATGAAAAAAAACGTTAATGTATTTTGTAATCGATGTGAAACATAAAATATAAGGACAATTCCAGTGCACAATTCCATCAACCGTTGTCTGAAAATATCTTAATTCTTTAGCATGTAAGTTTTATTGGTTCATTCCCTATTACTTTTGTTGTTGTGATGCCATTAAAAATATCAACCAAACATTTACTAAGCCGAATGTTAGACTTTTTATTTACATGAGTCTATAGTCTTTGGATTTAGTTCGCTAATCAGATAATAAGAAATTTAGAGAGAGAAAAAAAAGAAGTGAATGAACGTTTATTTAGTGTTATTTTTGTCGGAATGTTAACAGTCTTGACTGTATAGCAAGAGAAGTCTCTGTTTCTCGCACATGTGCACACTCATTATACACACACACACACACACACACACACACACACATATATATATATATATATATATATATATATATATATATATATATATATATATATATATATTAACTTTATCACATACACAATTGTTCTGTGCATTAGTAGAATTACTAAAAGACCTCATTCAAAATGGATGGTATCTAAAGGTGATAGAGTTCCTTATCCGGAAAACATGTTACCTTAAAATCACAGTATATTTTTACAATGTAATAACTTCTCTTTGAGAGATTGGCTAGGTAGCATCTCAAAGTTGTTTGGAGTCTTACTGGTTTTAACCCCAGCCCTTTGTGTTTTAGGATTTTCTGGTTTTTAATTGTTGTTGTTTTTCTCTGTATTGTATTTTTGTGTGAAGTAAGTTTTTGCTTTATTTACTCTTTAGGTAATTTTGTACTATAGATTCTTGATTAAACGAACTACAGGCAGTCCCTGGGTTATGCGGACTCGGCTTACATCATTCCGGGTTGTCTGCTATTCAAATATAGTAATAACAATTATTATTTCCTGGGTTACAGCTCATGTTCCGGGTTTATGACACCAATCCGATGGAAGACTTTAATATGGCTCCAAAATGGCAGAATGGTCAAAATTTGGAGGTTTATTGATGAAAAACTCAATTAAAATGCAGGTTACGTCGTTTTCAAGACACCCAAAGTTTCTTGATTTTGCGTATGTCTTAGATTCGTAGTTTTCAATACGTAAATGGTGTAAGGCGGGCCCCTATGTTATGTATATTATATATATATATATATATATATATATATATATATATATATATATATATATATATATATATATATATATATATATATATATATATTTATATTAGATATATGACATTATATATATGTATATATATATATATATATATATATATATATATATATATATATATATATATATATATATATTGAATTGAATTATTACTTGATACTCATCGTGACATTATATATGTATATATATATATATATATATATATATATATTTATATATATATATATATATATATATATATATATATATATATATATATATATATATATATGATTATAATCACTTTTGTACGTGATTCATTTATCACACATTGCCACAGGTGAAAAATATGAGATGGGGTGTAGGTCCTGAATGGTTTCGACTTTATTTATAAGCCATTGACGAAGGACTGATACAGAGTATTAGAAGTCACAAGTATAAATACTACAGGAACAGTACTGACGAACATACACAACCGTTTGAGGCTACATATCCACCTACAGGCCGGTGTCAAGGTAGGAGTGGCCTTCAAAACTCATGTGGCTAAAAATCACAATATACTCTCAAGGGACAGTACTGATAAACATACCGACCATAGGCGACGTCAGATCCACACCTGTCAGGTGTCAGGGAGGCGGAGTTTGGAAACTTATTAGCACTACTGCCCCGTATTTGTGCTTACAAATATGATGATCCTATTTTCATACATCTCTCTGCCTACCTTAAAATTTGCAATTTACAAATTTCATTTGATATTAAAGGATCAAGTTTTCTACATCCCTTGACCGATATTCATATTATGGTTGTAACTTTCTTTTATAAAAGCCAGATTCAATTATATTCTTTTTCAGTTCATTATTAGAATATACAATCCTTTTGCCCCTTCCCAGTTGATAGCATGATTGTGCTCACTAACATGTACAAAAATACCACTGTTCCCTGTGTATATCTCACACATTTCTTAGCTGTTCAATTCTTTTTCCAGTGCTTTCCCCGTTTGGCCAATATAAGTTTCCACAAGACCCATGAAATTTATATACACCCTTTAGTATTGTGGGGAGTTCTTGATAAGTACATGTTTGTTGTTTTATTGTTCTTAATCATAAATTAACATAAAATTCTTAAGAAGATGGGGATATCTCATATATTATTATCATAAGGCAGTACAAGCAAATTTTTGTGTTGTAAGGTTCTTTTTAGTTCTGATACGTAGTCTTTTTTGCTGCTTCAAATGCGCTGTTTAATGCACTGTCAGGATATTTAAATTTCTTGGCTGCATTCCTAATCTTGTCTATTTCCTCATCAATATGTTCAGGGCTACATACACGTAATACTCTTAAAAGTACAGATGAAAACAGTGAGGTTAAAAAATCAGTGTTTTCATCTATGTTTTTAAGAGCATTACGGGTATGTAACCTGAATTTATTGATGAGGAAATAGATAGATTAGGAATGCAGGCAAGAGACTGAAATATCCTGACAGTGTATTAAACAGTGCACTTGAAGCGGCAAAAAAGATTATGTATCAAAACCAAAAAGAACATTACAACACAAAAAATTTGCTTGTACTGCCTTATAATAATAATATGAAAGATATCCCCCATCTTCTTAAGAATTTTGGTGTTAATGTCGCATTTAAAAATAACAAAACAATGAAAAATGTGCTTATGAAGAATTCCTGACAATACTAAAAGGTGTGTATATAAAATTCCATGCAAGTCTTGTGATAACTTTATATTGGCCAAATGGGAAAGCACTGAAAAAAAAGAATTGAACAGCATAAATGTGTAAATATTGTTTTAATGAATAGTGGTATTTTTGTACAAATGTTGCATGGCCATAACAATGATGCTATCAACTGTCCTTAGCAAAAGGATTGTATATTCTAATAATGCACTAGAAGGAATATCATTGAATCTGGCCTTATAAAAGAAGTTAGGTGTG
>NC_089754.1:5455302-5457802 GCF_040412425.1 Macrobrachium rosenbergii | reverse complement strand
CGTCATAGACTTGGGAGGGATCCGTTAGACCGGCAGGATGTTATCTATACACACACAAACACACATACACACACACACACATATCTAAGACGTTAGCTGGTCTGTTAACAAGAAATCTGCTTAATAAATTATTTGTGTACCTGAATTATAAAGAGCTGATACCATCTAAAATGGAAATGGAGATCATAGTTGTTGTCCCATTCAGTAGAAAGTAATTTAACTTTTACCGAATAATTTGAATTTTGCACAGATTTTTTTTTTTTTTTTTTTGCTTTTGTTTTATTTTGTTTGGGAATGTTTGCAGAGTCTATCGTACGTGATAAATGCATATCATATTTCAATGTGGACCAAAAGTCCTCCTTTAAAGCCGAACCATTTTCCCCGTCATACAAGCAAAGAAAATAGAAATAATAATAAAAAATAGTGATAAATAAAAAATAACAAGTCCGTCGTATACTCGCGCGTTGTTTAGATGAGTCTGCTTTAAATGCTAACGTCTGCATAAAAGCGTCCTTTTTTGATGAGCACGTTTCGGAATTCAATAGAAATTCATTAATATTCGGAACAATGGCAATTGCAAACACCAATTTTAATTCTTGAATGAAAAAGGTGGGGACAGTAATTAAAACTGCATAATTCAGGTCAGTGCTTTCATGTCCGTTCGAAGAATTTCGCGATGGTGTATTTTGATTACCTTTGATGCAACTTCTTCATTTTCGTTTTTGTACGTAACGTACACATATATATATATATATATATATATATATATATATATATATATATATATATATATATATATATATATATATATAGAAAGAAATGCAGAAAAGGGGAAACAGACCTGACAAACATCTCAGGTTGAAGAGGTAAAGGCATGCATGTCTCTTACAAGATCAAGTTTATTCTGCCAACGTTTCACATCACATGATGCATCCTCAAGGCTGGAAAATTACAGACACTAAATACTTAAAATGTCACTTATACAATGGGAAAAACTTCTTTAAAAATTTAAAAATTTAAAACATTTACAAATACAAAAAATTAGAACAACTTGAAAGGAACACCTACCAAGGCAAGAGCTAAAAAGTGACTAGAAAGACAGGGAGGAAATAAAGAAACGAAAGAAACTTATAACGAACGTGGAGAGTAAACAAACAGGCAGTTATGCAATAAACAGTTGTGTGGACGACGATTGGGTGTTTAGTGTTGGTACATTAGTTTTTATGAAAAGCAGCTCCAACACCATCAACTCGTCGTCCTTACGGCCAGATCCAATAATTTTAAAATCATTTATATCCAAGCGGGTACCACAAATCTTGGAATGGTTCCGAACATTGGATAGTTCAGGATTGGACAATTGGACAATGTGCAGCCTCCGTACTCAACGTAGGCTAGACTACATCCAGGGTATATTTATAGATAATGTTTGGTCAAGGAGCAGTCTGTCCTTCACTCTGAAAAAGAACGGATATTTGAGAATTAGGATCAACCTAATTTACAACTGGCAATTCATGATGAATTAAGTTCATACATTTTTTTAAACTTTTGTCATGAAGGAAAGGGACCTTAGCATAAATACATACTTTGGGAACGGTATATGTAGGGAATAGGTTGTTTCATTTTTGCGGTTAAGAGCTTATTAAGTACTCGATGGAAATAGTGGGATGGAAAACAGTTGTTTGAAAAAATGAGCCAAGAACTCGACTTCTTTATAAAGGCTGTCCAGCTGGAAGTCAGAGAATACGCCCTGTGGAGGAGGGTAGAGAGAGAATTCAACTTAAAATTGAAATTACATGAACTATAAAAAATTGGTGCCCAAACCTGTAAAAGTATTTTGCCTGTGAATGCTGGTTTGAAACCCATTATTTTCCCTGGTGATGCGTAAGATCAGAAATGATAAAGAGTTACAGTTTCTTTCTCAACTGTAAACCTAATATTGGGATGTTGGGCATTAATGAATTCTAAAAAGGAATCTGCATTAAAATCGCGTTTAAACAGGGCATAGGTGTCGTCCACATATCTTTTATAAAATAAAGGATGGAAACTAAGGGGACAAATGTCAAATACTGTCTCCTCCAGGAGTTCATAAAAAATATTGGCGAAGGTAGGACCCAAAGGGCTTCCCATTGCCATCCCCTCCACCTGTCTGAAACAAGAATCATAAAAGTTTAGTCAATATGATCTCGATCGTCTCCTCAACAGGAATAATAGTAAACAGGACTCCACGTCGAAACTGACCATAAAGAGGTCAGAGTCCTGCTTACAGATATCCTTCTTGAAATCAGCAGCACTTTTACGATAAAGGTATTGACTTGAGTGAGCGGTTCTAATGGAACTAACACTTAGCAAGTTTATAAATTTGGGCGTATTTAACGAAGAAAGTATAAGTCTAAGAGGGACAGCCTCCTTTTGCATCTTGAAGGCCATACATGACCCCGGATGTTGAACCAGTAACGAAGATTTTGGGAGAGTGTCTTCATCTATAATTGCTGTCACGTTT
>NC_089754.1:5440302-5450302 GCF_040412425.1 Macrobrachium rosenbergii | reverse complement strand
TATATGTACGACAGGTAATAGACTTTTATCCTTCTCGTGGCCAGTTCGGCAATGTGACCTCCTTGTGGTTAAGGTGACCAGGGTTCGTCTCCCGCGACCGGCAAATCACAAGTCTCTTCAATTTCTTGTGTTTGGATGTCACGGCTTCGTAGTTATAAGCATATCCAAAAAAGCGTGAAGAATTCGAGAAGTTAAGAGGGCATTGTGGCTATTAGAATTACATATGTGTCTGATAAAAGTGACCAGTAGAGTCTACATATATATTTCAGCCTAAAAAGCAATAAAAACGATTGTCCACTTGGCTACGATGGTGAGGATGGGTCTATTCCAGCTCAAATAAATATATCTGAAAATGACAGGTATATATATGTACAACAGGTAATAGACTTTTATCCTTCTCGTGGCCAGGTCGGCAACGTGACCTTGTGGTTAAGGTGACCCAGGTTCGTCTCCCACAACCGGCAAATCACAAGTCTCTTCAATTTCTTGTGTTTGGATGTCACAGCTTCGTAGTTACAAGCATATCCTAAAAAGTGCAAAGAATTCGAGAAGTTAGAGGGCCTTGTGGCTATTAGAATTACATATGTGTCTGGTAAAAGTGACCAGTAGATTCTACATGTGTATATATATATCTATCTATATATATATATATATATATATATATATATATATATATATATATATATATATATATATATATATATATATATATATATATATATATACATACATATACATATATATATATATATATATATATATATATATATATATATATATATATATATATATATATATATATATATATATATATATATATATATATATATATATATATATATATATATATATATATATATATATATATATATATATGTTTCTAAAACATTATGCAGAAGGCATGATTGCATCTGCATATCTTGTACAGAAGCCAGCAGCCCACTCGCCTCAGTTAGAACAGAATGAATAACCAAAAAGAAGAGAGAACTGTTTGTTAGGTCAACTAGACTCCCCAGATTTGGAGTTTCCTTAATCTCGTCTAAAGCCCCCCACCCCCTTCCCCCTCAGACCTTAATTCCCCTTTTTGTGGGAAAAGGTCATTCTCTCTCTCTCTCTCTCTCTCTCCTTCCTCTCTCACAGCACCCTGGCATTGGAATTAATGGAATAACAGCCACTGGCATATCCAGAGGACACCATTAGTGAGGAGAAAGCTGGGGTGCCGGACAGATCCTACCTTCCACAGATTTGCACCAGATTAAGGTGCCGTGCCACATGGGGACTGCATGGGCCTACCTCCTATCATGCATCTGTGACTAAGGGAACCCTCGTTTCTTCAACCCTCATCATGCATCTGTGACCCGTGGGTCATCCCCTATAAAAGGAAGCTGCTAACTGGCACCCAGAGAGGGAAAGACTTGAGATTCTGAGAGAACCGGGAGAGAGGTAACACAGCCTCACTCCTTCGCCCCTTCTCCTCTTGACCTAGTGTCCACCAGTCATAGCTTTGTCTTCCCCCCCCAAATCCCCCAAGTGCCATAGTCCGTCGTATATAGCCCACAGAGACGTCCTTGAGGATAAGGTAATGTGAGACGAGGAGATTGCAGGTCACCTTTCCTTCTCTTACTAATTTTCATCATACCTTCCTTTCCGTACCTGGAGTGATATTAGTGATCTGTTTGTTGATTATTATTGTACATTGATAAAGTGTTATTATTGTGTTTTGTGAATATTTATGAGAGAGGAATCCCCTGCCTTCAGCAGAACCCTGCTCAGTGCCAAATCCATTCATCGGGTAATCTCTGGCCATATCATTGCAGATTAAATCTGGTGCTGTGAACTGACTCTGGCCCTGATTGTATGCTCCCAATTGCACCCTCTAAGATGGGCGTGCTATTGTAGAATCTTCACATCAAGTGCTGAAGGCCCTCTTACCCACAGAAGTAATTCACGTATCCATGCCAGTCCCCCTCAGTAGTGCAGGCTCACTTCCTGCTCGTGTGTTGTCCCCCTCTATTAGTAATTCTGATCAAGTATTTTCTCAAGTATCAACCATTGCTATAATGTATCTGGACCCTAGTGTCCCTCCATAACCTTGAACTAATTGTCAATACATTCTTGTTATTATTTTGAGATTTTCTCTTATAATTGCCTGTATAATTGATTGACTTGAATTGGTATTACAGATATGTTCCAATAAACTCAAGGCCCAACGCATTCACCTCTAGCATTTGGCAACCTGGTCTAGCATATCTTTAATAATGCATAATATTGCAAAAAGATTGCATTTGCAATATCCCTAATTAGCATTCACTAGAGAATACTGCAAGATTAAGACAAACCTGATTTTTTTCATAGATACAATCTGGACAAAAAGGTACACAGCATAAGTATTTCATTTCATGTCATTCCATTGATAGAATCATTCATGAAAGGGAATCTCATCACTAACCAGAGTAAATAACCTCAGTGGGCCAACAAGTGGCAAAGCTCCTGATGGAGAACAACAGACAGAAGAGTTGGCCAAGAAGAAGTTTGCTGGGAAAATGGTACCAATTGAAAGACTTAAGGTGTTAGGAAGAGCTGCGCAGTGCAGATGCTCCCAAAGGGAAAGTCCCTCGGCCAGTCCAAACCCTGCATAAGTGTTAGACAATTTGAGTTGAATACTTCTCATCCAATCATTGCAACCTGCGTAGGCTGCCAGGACTAGTCCAAAGAATGAAGCGATCATGGTAACCAGTTAGACGAGGAACTCACTTTGCTAATATCAAATTTCCTTGCTATTCACAAGAATAGAAATTGGATGACAAAGACTTGACTGAATTGATTACTTTAGACAGCAGGCCTACTGGGGTAGGCTTGAATGAGGTGATGAGCCGAGATCAAGTCTTCTGGGCATCCACCCAAACACTGGTGAGGCTGAAAAGCTGCGTCAACTCCCAGGCGAAGGCAGGTCAGAACTCAGTCTGAATGGTCATTGAAACGCAGAGCCTATTGATGGCTGGCCAAAAGCCCTTGACTGATTGGTGATTTCCGACCTTCACGCGGATGCTTAGATTTTGAGGACTTCATGTCCCTGGTGACCCCCTCCGACTGATTGATGAACATGCCCAGTGATCCCCCTCAATTGGTCCTGCCCCTGCTCTGATGAGCCCTCTGACTGTTTGATCCACCGACGATGAGTGCAAAGGTTGATTGATTGATGAACCCGCCAGTGACAAGCGCCTTCTTGATTGATGATTGGAGGAGGCTTCACCAGGTCATTTTAATTAGTCACACCACCTGGAGTGATGATGTAGTACCGGATATTCCAGGGATGGCACAAGCCTGAGTGGTAATTGATTGAATGGTAGTGGTACCTCTAAGCCTTGAAGCCCAAAGCTCCTCCAATTGGCCTCATGATTGATCAAATTGACTCTTTACTGAACCCATACCTGCAATACAGCTTTGATCATCCATGTTTTTATCCCCTATCATTGAAAAATTTGAGTGTAAGGCTTTCATGATCCCCTTGCGCCATTTGCCAGATCACGGAACCCCAATGAAGCAAGTCATCCTACTGGCACCCAAGTTGGCATACTTTGTAGTCCCCTTTCTCCACGAATTGTCATTCCTCCCTATACACCCAAAGGTGTACCCATTGATCGAAGTGGGCTGGCAGGACGAGCCAAGAATGGCCTAACCATTGACAGAGTTCACCTGCTACCTGACGCCATTCCCCTGCGCCGCAAAGGTCTGAAAAAATGCCCTGCAGGCCTTCCCACACTTTTGACATTTTGGGCACAAAGGCAGTTCAGACTGATCGCACGGCTGACACGTGATCATGTGTGGGAGTTCCAAAGTAGCATGCGAGACAGTGTCTGCTTTATACAAGGGAGACAGGCTTACTGGTCCAGCATGAGCCAAGACAAGAGCCTTCAATCCAAACCCTTAGACTGCACATTTCAAACCTTGAGCATGAATGGGATGTAGGAGAGAACTTCCTTCCCTATGATCTCACCATCTGTGTGGGCACTCTTGAGACGACTCAGGTATGTTCACCTTTGCAGATGAGTGCCCATTCCACCCCAAAGCAACTCCTTGACAGAAGAATGAGGCCTGGGCAACGCCACGGGTCACAACGCTAAGAATGCAGACCTTTAGGTCCCAGATGTCCAGAAGAAACTACGGCAGCTGCTTGGACCAAGGCCAATGCTATGGAGCAGGCCATGGAGGAACAGGAAACTGAACCACATAAAGTGTCCTGCACTGAACTTGCATTCAGCAACAAAGTCTGACCTAGCTGTCGCCCGCGTGCCACACCCTGTGAGAGACAGTTCAGAAGGGCCATCAATTTGTCGAGTACTGCAGACTCCCCAGGGCAGTAAATCTTCCCCTAGTGGCCAACTGTTGAAAGGGCAACACAAAATGGCTCCCATCAATCCGCTACCCAAGAATGTACCACTGCTAGGACCGGACATGGGTGTATCTGTCCCACTGCAAGGATGGGGCCCTGTCACCTTGCCATTATCAGCCAAGATGAACAAGAGAGGCTTGCTGGCTGAACACAAATTGATCACGCCCCAAGGCTTGACTGATCGCCCAGCAACCGCAAACGAATATTGTGCACCTGCTGTTACATCCACGCTACAACCTACGGATCAATTGGGATGCATCCAGAACTGGCTCAGCTCCCATCAACCTGGCCCCACTGCAAGGTCAACCCTCCTGCAGCCAAGTGGAAAGGATCAACAAGAGAGTCCAGCTGCAACCCGGCTGGGCCTGACCTCAGAGGAGAGCCACAGCCAGTGATCCTCCCCAGTCATCCTAGTACTGAAGAAAGTGGGTAGAGGTCAACTGTGCATCCGATTTTTGCAAGCTGAATGAGGTTACTAAGCCAGAGCCATGCCCTAGCTAGATTAGTATTCTTGAACAACAAGCAGTGTATTCCTCAGCAAATTGATTTGAGGATCGGCGCCCTAAAACCAATAATCTTTAAAAATTCGATTTGCTGAAAAAAATTCTATGGCTTCGTATAGGGTTCAAATGTGTCCACGGAATATTATGCTAAAATTTGCCGTATTTCTCTAGTTATGGCCTAAAATGTAACAATAACTATATACCCATAAAACACCAGTAGCGCAAATGATTTAGTCTGGTATAGTTTTGCGATATATATTACGAAAACTTCCTTTGAAATGAAATGTATAATGTCAATAATATCCTACTCGGCACCTTTTTAGTTATTCTAGCCATGACAACGCACACGTCATACCATGACGCCACTGTAGCCGAGTTGCCTATAAACTTCAAGCTAGAAGGACACGTTTTCATGCTTCGCTAGCCTTGACTGAACTCTGTATTTTCTGCGGTGTTTTTGTTTTTTCACCGTGCCTAAAAGGTCAAGTTCACTTCATGCTTCTAGAATGCGGAAAAGCCAAGTGGAAAAGTCCAGGAGAGAAGTAGAAGAAAAGAGTTCAGAAATTGGTGCCATAGAGGGGAATGGAGCGACGGAGAGAGAGAGCTGTCGCCCATCAAACAGGCGCAGGCAGCGATCTCTGCTGACCAGAGACCAACCATCCCACCCTAACGCCTTTTTATTTGTTTAAATCACTACCAAAGGGCAAGATATTTTAGAAAAAGAAAGCAGTAGCTCGGAGGCTGATATAGACGATCCTGAAAATAAAATGATCATAATAGAGTGAAGCAAGACTTGATGAATTGCACTTGAATCACAGATCCCTAATTGTGAATGTAAAGTAATTCCCAGGATCCATTTGGCAAAGGATGGATTCAGAGACACTAATAAAAAGTGTATGAGCAACTATGATACCTAGGTAATACCTTGCAGTAAGATCAGACAGAGGGGACCAGGAACCTAAGAATTTATAAGAATGTCTTAGGCATAAATAATCAATTAATATTCTTATTTATAATCATTTTTGCATTAATTAATACCCAAAAATAAAAATTAAAACCATAGAATTAATTGTAACACAGTCTTTGAAGTCCCTTTTTTTTTATGTAACTAAAACTTTGAGAAGGACCGTTTCTCAAAACATAAGTTTTTCGCTTTTAAAATGCATCTCCCTCATAGTATTGGACCAATCTAAATGAAATTTTAAATATAACATGAAACATGGTAGATTAAAAAACAAAACCAAGGTTTCAATATTTTGAGTTTCTGATTTTTGCAATTTTTCTGTAATTTTTTCAGGAAAAATTTCATTAAAAAAAAAAATTCATATCTCGAAAAATAATTGAAAAATCAAAAATCCCCAGCTTTGTATCAATCCATATCCATATGTTTTTACGTGGTTCAAATCTCATCCCTTAAAACCAAAAGCAAAGGAGGAGATGCATTTTGAAAATGGCCATTTTTGGCCGAAAAATGCTCTGGCGTCACAAAACCACAAGGTCACTGAACAAAATTTTTTCCCCAGAAGTTCCACACAATATCCTTTAACAAACCCTATATATCAACAACCTGTACGTTAAAAGTGGAAGCAATGATCCCTTAAGAGGGGGTGCTAGCAGGTACCACTGACTGCATTCACCAAGCCCAGGGGCATGTACCAGTGTAAGGTCATGCCATTCGGCCTTAAGAATGCCCAAAGCTGTTTTCAACGCCTCATGAACAAGGTCCTGGCTGGAATAAGTAATTGCGTTGTGTTCTTAGACAATATCGTAATCTACACTAGTTCTTGGGAAGAACACCTGAGCTTTCTGAAGGGAGTGTTAGCCGCCCTACAACAAGCAAAGTTGATCATAAACCTGAAAAAGTGCCAGTTTGGCATAGCTGAGATTACCGACCTCGGTCATTGGGTTGGCAGTGGCAAACTGATGCCTAAGGATACCAGTGTCAAAGCCACCTGAGAGATGCTGTATCCAAAGATGAAAAAGGATGTGCAGCAATTTTTGGGAATGGTGCAACACTTCCAGAGGTTCATCCCAAATTTTGCTGACGTGGCTGCGCCCATCACTAACCTCTTCAGGGTAAACCAAACCTTCTGATGCACACCCGAGTGCCAAAAGGCATACGACCATCTAAAAACCGCATTCACTAGCCAACCTGCTTTTCATACCCTGAACTATATAAGCAACTGTTCAACCTGGCAGTTGATGCTAGCGATATAGGAACTAGTGCTGTTATGTTCCAGGAAGACAATGGCATTTGGCACCTAATCACCTATTATTCCAAAAAGCTCAACCCAGTGCAGACCAGATACAGCACAATCAAGAAAGAGCTCTTTGCATGATCCTCGCTATGAAGCATTTTTTGAATCTTACCATGCAGATCACAAATTTCCCTTGACTGTCCTCATGGACCATAATCCCTCAAATGTCTCATTTCATTCAGGAATCAAAATAAGTGTAATAATGTGTTGGTACAGAGATTTGCAGGACTATAACTGGAAAATAGATCATATCAAATGCACCGACAATAAGATTGCTAATGTTCTATCGAGACACTAAGTCACAACCCCAGAACCACGGAATAGCCTGGCCCCTGCTTCAGGAGCAGTGCAGGCCCCATTTGATTATGTTCTGAGATTACTTCTTCATGATGCTATCTTTCTTGTTTTCAGTGTAGTGCAAATGCTGATGCTGATAAGCCTTCCCGACTCCTGGTAGCCACTAATCCATTCAATTCAATGCCAGGGTCCTGAGAAAGAAGTGAGAATCACCATTTGGATTAAATTGAGGGGAAGGAGGTAAAGCAAAGAACCAAAGAGAGCACAGAACAGTTCTCTGTTCAGGTCATTTTATTCTAATTTGACACCTAGATTTGGAGGCTTTGTATACAGAATATGCAGATCAAAGCCCATCCATAATCTTATATCTTAATCCCCCTTTCCTGAAAGGTGATTGCCTCAACTCTCTTCCAAATTGCTCCTCATCTCCTTATATTTTCTTGAGATTAGTGGATTAACGGTTGCAAACTTCAGGAATAGAATGGTAATGGAATTCCACATGAAGAAGAAAGTTGGTGCGAGGATAGATCTTACCTTCCAAGGATTGGAGCCAGAAATTAAGATGTGGCGTGGAGACTGCATGGGTCTACCTCCCATTATGCATCTGTGACCATGGATCAGATCCCTATAAAGGAGCTGCTGAATGGAGACTGAGAGAGACTTAACCGAGATTCCGAGAGAACCAGATGACAGGTAACACAGCCTCCCTCCTTCGGTCCCTTTGCCTCTTGACCTAGCATCCTAGCAGTCTTTGCCTCCTCCATCCCCCGCAACAAGTGCCATAGTCAATGGTCAATAGCCCATGGAAACATCCTTGAGGACAAGGTAATGCAAGAGACACTGAGGTGCAGGTCACCTTCTCCTTCTTCTATTACTCATTTTCTGTTATATCTTACTTTCCATACCTGAAGTGATATTAGTGACCTGTTTGTTGATTGTTTTGTACTGATGAACCCTCACCTCAGTGTCAAATCTATTCATCAGGTGTTCTTGACTGTATCATTGCAGATCAAAACCTGATGCTGTGAACTGACTCTGGCACCGATTGTATGCTCCTAGCACAGTGACAGGCATTCTTGCACAATCTTCCTGCATCGAGTGCTAAGAAAGGCCCTCTCACTCATAGAAGTAATTCTCAGATCCCATCAGTGCCCTTCAGTGGTGTTGCTCATGTTCTGCTCATGTTCTGCCCCTCTTTTGTGTTGTGATTAGTGTTTTCTCAGTATCAACCATTTGCTGTAATGTAACAGGTTCCTGGTGACCTTCCACAACCTTTGAATTAATTGTCAATACATTCTTTGTCATTATTCTGAGATTTTCTCTTATAATTACCTGCATAGTTGATTGATTGATTGAATAGTATTGCTATGTGTGGAAGCATGGTCGGATGTGTCCTCCCCGGGCCTTGTGTGGTAAGCTCAAGGCCAGTTCTCTAATAATACATACATATATATATATATATATATATATATATATATATATATATATATATATATATATATATATATATATATATATATATATATATATATATATATATATATATATATATATATATATATATATATATATATATATACTCATGAAGCTACAAATGTCGTTTTAATATCAAATTCACGCTACCTCGAGAGTATCTCTGATGGAGAATTATCACCGAAGGGGAATTTATATAAGTGATAAATGAACAGGTACCACTGGGACGCGAACCCTTGACATGGACCCATTCAACGACTCCAGTAGAGCGTTACCACGCGCCATCAAGAGAGGTATAAATCATTGCCGAGTCTGCTGTACTGTTTTTTCCGTCGTGGCGGGGAAATTGTACTTTAGCCTCGCAATGACCCACCGCCATGATAGTTCGTTTAATGCGTTTGGAACACGCAGCTCTTGTTATGAAATTTTTTATCACACCGTGATTTATATACAATCATGAAGCTACAAATGTCGTTTAATATCAAATTCACGCTACCTCGAGTATCTCCGATGGAGAATTATCACCCGAAGGGGAATTTATATAAGTGATAAATGAACAGGTACCACTGGGGCGAACCCTTGACATGGACCCATTCAACGACTCCAGTAGACGTTACCACCACGGCGCCATCAAGAGAGGTATAAATCATTACCGAGTCTGCTGTACTGTTTTTTCCCGTCGTGAGCGGGGAAATTGTATTTAGCCTCGCAATGACCCACCTCCGCCATGATAGTTCGTTGTGCGTTTGGAACACGCAGCTCTTGTTATGAAATTTTTTTATCACACCGTGATTTATATACAATCATGAAGCTACAAATGTCGTTTAATATCAAATTCATGCTACCTCGAGAGTATCTCGATGGAGAATTATCACCGAAGGGAATTTATATAAGTGATAAATGAACAGGTACCACTGGGACGCGAACCCTTGACATGGACCCATTCAACGACTCAGTAGACATTACCACGCGCCATCAAGAGAGGTATAAATCATTACCGAGTCTGCTGTACTGTTTTCCGTCGTGAGCGGGGAAATTGTACCAGCCTCGGCAATGACCCACCTCCGCCATGATAG
>NC_089754.1:5420302-5435302 GCF_040412425.1 Macrobrachium rosenbergii | reverse complement strand
ATATATATATATATATATATATATATATATATATATATATATATATATATATATATATATATATATATATATATATATATATATATATATATATATATATATATATATATATATACATATATATAATTATATATATATATATATATATATATATATATATATATATATATAATATATATATATATATATATATATATATATATATATATATATATATATATATATATAATTATATATACATACATATATATATATATATATATATATATATATATATATATATATATATATATATATATATATATATATATATATATATATATATATATATATACATATATATATATATATATATATATATATATATATATATATATATATATATATATATATATATATATATATATATATATATATATATATATTCATATATATATATATATATATATATATATATATATATATATATATATAATATATATATATATATATATATATATATATATATATATATATATATATATATATATATATATATATATCTATATATATATATATATATATATATATATATATATATATATATATATATATATATATATATATATATATATATATATATATATATATATATGTGTGTGTGTGTGTGTGTGTCTGTGTGTATGTGTTATCTGTATGTGTAATATATATATATATATATATATATATATATATATATATATATATATATATATATATATATATATATATATATATATATATATATATATATATATATATATATATATATATATATATATATATATATATATATATATATATATATATATATATATATATTATTATTGGCTGGTGATATGGAATGAAGATGTCCCCAACACCTGGCCCCACGATGCCCTTGCATCCCAACCACGTGGGCCCTTTCCAGTATACTTCTCCTGTGCTCCTGATCGCATTCTCGGAGCCCACATGCCATTGCTTGAGCTCTGAGAGTCCCCATCAGCCTTGCTCCCTTTACGGAAGCCCTGTGATCCTACCACGCAAGAAATCTGCCTCGAAATCGTAAGTCATCCACGGACTGCCTTCTACGCGCTCGAAAATCTGCAAGGTAAAGTGCCCTGAAGAGCCCCATTTCAGCCTACGCTTTTGTCTCGTAATATTTTCAATGAGAAGCCAGAAATCTCCCTTGTTCAATGTCCAGCGCCTCTTGCATCGGCAGTATTAATTTTTTATTACTTCCTTTGGTACCTTAGTAGCTTTCAATTCATTATTCTTGTGTTCATTTCACATTGGCGTGTATAATGTATATCTCTCATTTCAGGGGATCTCATTTCATGGAAGCTTCCGGACTGTGTCTGAATCCCCAGTTTCATTCAATCCTGCAGGAAATCCTTCAGGATAGTAATCTACTTATTCTCTTCCTGCATTGATATCATTTATGTAAATACACTTTAAATTTGTCCACGCATTTTATTTAGTATTTCCCTTAGTAAACCAGAGTCCTATGCTCATGAAATTCTCCCTTTGTTTTCCTTTTTTTACGTTTTCCCCACCTACGAAGTCAGAATTCAAGCAAGCAAATTGATTTTAAATTGTTGCTACCTGTCTCATGGCAGGGATATATTTCTAAATTCAAAACTACGGAAAAACGTAAAAATGAAGACTCTGGCCATAGATCTCGTTTTACAGTTGCAGTTCCCCTAGTGCTGCTTTATTGCATTTGCAACGTGCCAGATCAGCTATTAGCAAAGCTAAGCTGGGTACGAGACAATTACGGACCTTTTGTGTAAAACCAGCACACAGATCCAGAAAATTCCACGTAAGTAATGTGTTTACCTTAGCAAAACCTTTTTACAATCGTGACTGTTCCTAGGAATTAGAAATAGGATGCATGTATTCACTAGAGGAAAAGAACTGCCGATTAGGTCTGAAGCACGCATGCCTTTCAGGATAGGTAGTTAGGAATAACCAGTGCTAATCATCCTTGCTTCGAGGAATAGCATGAAATTCCTCTGTGTTAAAATCCTTGCCATATTCTTGCTTCTGAGGAATAGTGCAAAGAAATTCCTCTGTGATAAATTTTACTGTGATTTCAATTAGCGAACTGTTATTTATGCTAATAAAATTCTACGTGACAATGATGAAGTCAGCTTGCATTGCTGAAATTCTCTCAGTGTAGTTAGAATTCGAGTTAGGTGTTAGAAAGTAAATTTAAACTCCGCTTATAGGGAAATTACTAGCCGTTGTACTGTTATCCTCTCAGACGACTGGGAAATTCCTGAATCCCAGACGGTATATAAATATATCGGTTCATTCACCCAGAATCTAAAATACCTGGTGTTGGCTAAATAACTCATGCACTTCACTCACCACCCATGCCCGCGTGTGGTATTTTTTTTTTTTTTTTTCTCCCCATTCATTTCCTCTAGCATACATTTTCTTTGGGTTTCTAATTTCTCTATCCTATGATTTAATCAGAATCTAAGTCCTAAGTGACTAAAATTTACACGACGCAGAATTCCTCCAAATTACAAATCTAAGTCCTAAGTGGGATCTTAAAATTTACGCCGCATCGGATTTGAATTTCTCCAAATTCCAGTCCTCAGAGACTCCTAAAATCTCACGCCGACGTATGAGAATTTCTCCACCCAGTCCCTGAGACTCATACAAAATTCTACGTCGCATTATGGCGAGAATTCCTCCAAACTCCAGTCCCTGAGACTCCAAATTCTACGCGACGGGCGAGAATTTTCCAAATTCCAGTCCTCGAGACTCATACAAAAATTCTACGCCGCACGGGCGAATTTCATTCCTGCAGGAACCCAAAATTAAGTCCTTTGAGACATTATACAGTGTAGTTCACACACATCTGCCCCATGGACTGATCATTCTAGCACGCTAGGAATAACCTTAACTGCACGCTACAGCCGCCAAGTCCGAGCAGTGATAAATCCAACTACGCTCTCCGAGACGACATTAGAATTCGCTCGCTAAGAATAACCACGCCTTTCCAAGACATCCACCTTAATAAAAAAGTCTTCTCAGATATCATATACCCATTATTTCAAGATGGCTACTACTTCAGAGCCCAATAATAAATGAGGGAATCTAAATTCCTACATGTCCGTTGGAAGGACATGTTACTATCGCAAGATCTGAGAGCATGGGTTCAAGAACGAGGACGATGCCAAGGCGGAGAGCGAGAACGTGAGGAGAGAGAGAGAGAGAACAGAATTGCCCAGAACAACGAGAGGAGAGGGAAACGAATTGCCCAAGAACAACGGGAGGATAAAGAACGCAGCAGAGAGAGAGGGAACGACCGCCCAAGAACAACGAGGAGAGAATGACCGTCAAGAACAACGGAGGAAAAAGAATGCAGAGGGAGAGAGAATGTGAAGAGAGAGAGGGAAACGAACTGCCCAAGAACAACGAGGAGGAGAGAACGAGGAGAGAGAGAGAGACAGAATCGCCCAAGACAGGAGAGAGAGAGAGAACGCGCCCATGAGCCCAGGTGCTAGAACGACAGCACGCTACTCTCTACCCTGTCATGTGGGAGTGAGTGCCTCAACTAAGCTCACTTGCTCATGCAAAATGGGATAGATCTGGAACCTGGCGGCTATTTGAAAGGGGCTGAATGAGTCCTGGGAGCTACATCTCTCCTCATGAACTCTCCCTTGTTCTCACTAAATTCCTGGGCGGAAGGGGCCTTTGTTGCCTACTACGCCTTCCCGCAGACGATCGGGGAATTGAAGCTGTACGCCAAGCAGCTACGAAGGCGTACGAGATTACCTCGGAGCGTGGAGGAGACGTTGGAGAGAGCAGCCTGAGAAGCAGGTTGTGACTTGGTCCGATTGGCGACGACCGGAGCGGTGCTGACAAAATGGCCCACCTGAAGGAGCTACCAACACCGCCGAGGTACTCGGGGAGCGCTCTAAATTGAGTACTTCGCGCTACGCCTCCTGCCCTCGCCACCATATAGTAGGTTCCCAGCAACACTCACCGAGTGTTGCCGAATAGGCAGATATGGGAAACTCACCACCCCCAAGGATCCACATGGAAGATAACTTCGGCCCTCTCGGAGATTCAAATTCTACAAAATGGGAACTTCAAGCCCTAATTTGCCATTATTGCAAGAAAACGGGCATCCAACAGTGCCGAACAAGAAACCGCCCTCTCCTCCTGAAAACTGATACACTGCCGCGCCTCCAGGGCAGCGCCGAAAGATTTCAGCTACATTTGGTCAGAGTGTAAGGTTTATGGGCTATTCTCCCGCATGGGCAAAATGCCCACGCACAATAAAGTAAATACTCCACCGCCGCTTTGCCATTACAGATCCTACATCATTAGGCCCTCCCACCGGCGGGCCTGTATACGCGGGCCTCTCCACGAGGTAGTTAGCCTGCCGCCGAGTCACTGCATCTGATGACTCGGCGCATAAATCTCCTCATCCGAAGGGACAGAGTTCTGATGGAGCTACGCCAGATTTAAAATCCGCCACGATCGAGGAATAAAATCAATTTAAAATGATACTCCCTGACGGTCCAATTGAGAGTCACAAGACCATCAATCCAAAATTTGCAATCTGCAGCAGTGTCATCTCCCGAGGCCATGACGCTATCCTGACAGGACCTTCAGTCCCCACCTAGATCACTACAACTAGGGGTCCTCATTCCCGAATCATTCCGCTGGCGCGAGTAATCCTCCCGCTTCCTCCCTCAGCGTCAAGACTGGCGCCCCCGTACCAGGAGGACGTGCAGTCCCCACCAGTGCCACCTGAGTACAATGTACAGTGGCCCTCGATCGGTTCCCGATCCAATTCCAGTGCCCGCCCTGCCCCGCCAGCAGTGCCAGGGCCTTCAATCAGACTCCCTTCAGGAGATGCCAAATTCTGCCGTGCCACTTGCATGCCCTAGCAGGGCTAAGTCATTCGTCCTGACCGGGACGCAGCCCAAGAAACCTCTGATAGCGCCTGACGCTGCCCTAGTGCCAGCCCCAAACGCCACGCTCGATCTCCATTCACGGATCCAACCTGACCTCTCCCGGCTCCGGCACTGGGACGCCAGCACAGCGTCGGTCAGAGAGACGGCCCTCCTGACCACTGCGGAAGCTCACCTGCAGGTGGCCCGCGAACCCGTGCCTGAGCTGGTCAACGCGCTATCTGGAGCCATTTCACGCCACCTCCACCACCTCCTCTGTTCAGGCCCACGCCGACGCGAATTGCAAGTCAGGATTCTGCCATATCTCCTTGGCCGATGAACTACAAGAGCTGCGATGGGATTATAGAACTAGCACGGAACGCTCCGCGTCAGCTTTCGTCGCGAGCAGCAGGCCCAGGTAATTGCGCCGCCTCCGCCGCGGGCCCTCCGCCCCGGATGAGGACGACTGTACCATTAAGAAAGGCTCGAGGCGAAATTACCACGGGCGTGGGAAATTCCAGGTAGTTTACAAAAAGCTCTAGAGCTCCCATCTTTCGAAGGTCTTGGCACCCCTAATCCAGAAGGGGATGTCAGTCCCTCCACCATCTTCCTCCATTCCTCAGGAACTGCTATCTCTTATCACCTTCTATTATCTTCCTTAAATAACTCTCACAAGAGGCAATTAAATACGGATACCATTCCCCACACAATGTATAAAATCATTGAGGAATAACAGGAAGTGGCACGCCCTTGCGCCCATACCTTGGCACCGGGCGCATGCATTAGCCCCTCCTGAAGGAGTCAGCGCTTCGGGTGCACTTCTTCGCCCTGGGACTGAAGTGATAGTCCGGGCTGTAATTTATAGGAAGGAAGGATGATAAATTCCAGCCAATACAATAAACCCTACTCTTTCCCTTAGCTCTTTCACATTTTCTTTAATATTTAGTTATCTGTATTTTAATGAATCGTGAGTCATAAATTTTGCCTCTGTGGATTTAAATGCCCTTTCGTAAGCTCTGAGGATGTGTCCCGCCTTCATATGCGGTCAAGCTCATCTGCAATGTCTTGGTAATTCTCCTTTGTTATTATTATCCCTTTCCTTCCATTCCTTCCAAGATCTCTGCTTTGTCCTAAGACCCCACATCTTGTCTGCCTGGTCCTGGCCATAACATGGAGCACTCCGGAGGGCAGTGGACGATAAAATTAGCGTGAGTTTAAGGCCAGCGACCAAAAACCTCGCGTACTCACTCACACACGACTGTCACCCCGGCAGTGTGGGTCTTCCTCAGCCTCGCGTTGAACGATAGCTGAGCAAAGCACGTTAAAATTAAGATAAATTATCAATGCGACTTGTATAGTCATAATATGGTGTAAAAGGGGATGTCATTTCATAAAATTAAACGCTGTTTTCATTTATACAGCCTCTTCAAGGTAGATTGTACTAACTGCATGCATTTTATCTAAAATTAAGTAAATCGTGTATTTTAATTCTGAATACACCTTTCTTTCATTTGTTGGCCATAGCCTCATATACGTGGTCCTATAATTCATAATTGTCTGAGCTACATTATAAAGTTGCTTGTGTGGGTAACTAAATCTAAGTAATTATTCTTTGGGTAGTGTTTAAATCACTTTGCGTTCTGTTAACGAAAAATTGTCCTAATAAGGTTAAAAGTAATGTCACAGCTTCATAAAACCTTTAGGAGTAAAGTCTATTGTAAGGCAGAAATGTAGAGTAAACGTGTGCTAATTTTGCCGGGCTATTCTTGAATATCGATGTACATAACTGAAGGAGGTATGTACATTATTCATGGGAGGTAACAGATTAGCAAGAATTCGCTAGTAAAACTGCCTCCCCTCTCCTTTGTTGTTGCTGGTTGTTCTGTTGTGTTTCATTTACTGTTGTATCGGGCCAATCGATAGACCATCTGTTCATCGACTTAAAAACAAGTGTTTGGGAAAGATTAAAGCTGCTCCTTTTTTGATAAAGATCTTCCTTCGAGCAAAAAGTAATCTGGCTTGGGTGTTTCTCCCAGGCCAAACTCTGGGTGGCAGCAGGAAAATGAGTCAAACATCTGTGTTGATGCCCTGCCCTAGGAGGGGGATAAAAGCAGAAACCTACGAGGTCGCATACACACACGCCGGGCTGAAGATATGGAATGAAGACGTCCTCAACACCTGGCCCCATCGATGCCCTTGCATCCCAACCACGCGGCCTTCCAGCTTATACTGCGTCTTCGACCGTATTCCCGAGCCTACAATTTCATTGCTTGAGTTTCGAGGAGTCCTCATCAGCCTTGCCCCACGAAGCCCTTGCATCTCACCACGTGGAAGAAACTCGCCTCGGAAACGTGTCCACGGACTGCCTTCTGCGCTACTGAAAATCTGCTAAGGTAAAGTGCCCTGGAAGATTCTATTCTCTAGTCACGCTT
The DNA here is from genome assembly GCF_040412425.1 of Macrobrachium rosenbergii. Taxonomy (NCBI): domain Eukaryota; kingdom Metazoa; phylum Arthropoda; class Malacostraca; order Decapoda; family Palaemonidae; genus Macrobrachium; species Macrobrachium rosenbergii. The sequence goes on along the minus strand of NC_089754.1, from coordinate 5,427,954 downwards.
TGTTCCGTAATATTTTCTTAAAGAGAAAGCTAGAAATCTCCTTGTCTAATGTCCGTGCGCCTTGCATCGGCAGTATTAATTTTATTACTCCTTTGATAATTCTCATGGCTTCGAATCTATTATTCTTGTGTCTATTTTCATTATTGGCGTATAATGTGTATATCTCTCATTTCCCAGGGGGATCCTATTTCATGAAGCTTCGACTGTGTCTGAACTTCTGCCTCATCTGTTAACTCGTGAGGAAACTTCTTCAGGATAAATCTACTTGAGTTCCTTTCCCAGACTGATATTTACGCAGGAATATACTTTGCTTAAACCTGTCCACGTGCCCTACGCAGTATTCCTGCAACCAGAGCCCCATGCCCGCGAAACTCCCTTGCCTCTCCTTTTACACTCCCGCACTCATCAAGTCAGAATCACAAGGCAATCACTTTAAATTGTTGCCACTCTGTCCACAGACATACTCCCAAACTAAACCACGGAAAACGTAAAAAAAAATATATATATATATATATATATATATATATATATATATATATATATATATATATATATATATATATATATATATATATATATATAGATACATATAGATATAGATATAGATATATATATATATATATATATATATATATATATATATATATATATATATATATATATATATATATATATATATATATATATATATATATATATATATATATATATATATATATTAGTTACAGTAGCAATTCTCGACTTAATAGACAATCTTGGGAGTCTGGCCTCCTGAGAAGTGACAAACTCTGTTATGTAAGAAAGACTCTGTAATATAGCCAACACTTGAATATTTTCCAGATGTCTTATAGCTAATGGTAATTACACATAGTTCTTGGTCTAAACTAACCTGTACTTTACTCATAACATTCATATAAGATATATATCTACAAGGTATTGCATCTAAAATGACAGAATAACGAAAAATAGCCGTAATATGGATGCTGGCATGTACATAAGTATATCTTAGTTTAACCAGTCCACTGAGCTGATTAACTGCTCTCCTAGGGCTGGCCCGAAGCATTAGATTTATTTTTACGTGGCTAAGAACAAATCGGTTACCTAGCAACGGGACCTACAGCCTATTTTGGAATCCGAACTACACTATAGCGAGTAATGTATTTCATCACCAGAAACAAATTCTGTTCTTCACTGGCTGGTCGGAGATTCGAACTCACCCAGAGTGGTGCAGTTGAGAACGAACCCGCCACCAGCTTATGAACAGGCAAGTACGCAAGCCAACTGAGTTGAGGTCCACAAAGTCGAGGTGTTACTGAGTATATATATATATATATATATATATATATATATATATATATATATATATATATATATATATATATATATATATATATATATATATATATATATATATATGTATATATATATATACATATATATAAGATATATATATATATATATATATATATATATATATATATATATATATATATATATATATGGTATATATATATATATATATATATATATATATATATATATATATATATATATATATATATATATATATATATATATATATATATATATATATATATATATATACATATATTATATATATATATACTATATATATATATATATATATATATATATATATATATATATATATATATATATATATATATATATATATATATATATATATATATATATATATATATATATATATATATATATATATATATATATATATATATATATATATATATATATATATATATATATATATATATATATATATATATATATATATATATATATATATATATATATATATATATATATATATATATATATATATATATATATATATATATGTATATATATATGTATATATATATATATATATATATATATATATATATATATATATATATATATATATATATATATATATATATACATACATATATATATATATATATATATATATATATATATACATATATATATACATATACATATATATACATATACATATACATATATACATATATATATATATATATATATATATATATATATATATATATATATATATATATATATATATATATATATATATATATATATATATATATATATATATATATATATATATTATATATATATATATATACATATATATATATATATATATATATATATATATATATATATATATATATATATATATATATATATATATATATATATATATATATATATATATATACTCAGTAAATAATTCTCGACTCTTTTATGGACTCCCAACTCAGTTGGCTTCATGCATTCTGCCTGTTCCTCGCTGGGTGAGGCGGTTCCGCTCTCAACTACCACTCTGTTGGTCACAGTCTGAAATCTCCGACCGGCCAGTGAAGAACAAGAGGAATTTGTTTCGTGATAGAAATACATTACTCCGCCATAATGTGGTTCGATTCCAAAATAAGCCGTAGGTCCCGCTACAGGCAAACTGATTTGTTCTTAGCCACGAAATAAATCTAATGCTCGGCCAGCCTCTAGGAGAGCAGTTAATCAGCTCCAGTGACTGGTTAAACTAAGATATACTTGGCGTATGATGCCAGCATCCATATTACTGCCATTTTCGTTATTCTGCCATTTTAGATGCAATACCTTGTAGATATATATCTTATATGAATGTTGCGGGAGTAAAGCATGCATTTAGACTCAAGAACTATGTAATTACTTAATAGCTATAAGACATCTGGTACATTCAAGTAAGCTACTATATTACAGAGTCTTTCTTATATACAGAGTTTGTCATTTCCATAAAGGCCAGACTTCAAATTGTCTGTTAAGTCGAGGTATCATCAGATATATATATATATATATATATATATATATATATATATATATATATATATATATATATATATATATATATATATATATATATATATATATATATATATATATATATATCTACATCTATATCTATATCTATATTCATATATATATATATATATATATATATATATATATATATATATATATATATATATATATATATATATATATATATATATATATTTTTTTTTTATGCTCTTTCCGTGGTTTTAGTTTGAAATATATTCTGTGAGACAGTAGCAACACTCCCATGTAATTTAGCCTTGTGATTCTGACTTCGTGGTACGGAACAAAAAAAGAGTGGAAAACAAAGGAGACTTCATATGAGCATAGGGTCTCTGGGTTACTGAGGGAAATACTACGAAACACGTGGATAAATTTAAAGGAGGCATTTATACATAAATGATATCAGTAATGAAAGAGGAACATGAGATTACTATCCTGAAGGGGATTTCTCACGGGATTGAATGAAACTGGGGATTCTAGACATGTATCTGAGAAGTTTCATGAAATAGATCCTGAAATGAGAGAGATGATATGCACATTATACGCCAGTAATGAAAAATAGACAAGAATAATGAATTCAAGCTGCACTGAGGGTGCCAAAGGAGTAATAAAGACTAATACCGCCGATGCAAGAGGCGCACGGACATTAGATAAGGGAGATTTGGCTTCTTTAAGAAAATATTACGAGACAAAAGCGTGACTGAAATGGGGCTCTTCCAGGCACTTTACCTTAGCAGATTTTCCGAGGGCGAGAAGGCAGTCCGTGGATGACTTATGCATTCGAGGGCGAGCGTTTCTTCCACGTGGTGAGATGCAAGGGCTTCCAGAAGGGGCAAGGCGATGGGGACTCCTCAACCTGCAAGGCAATGGCGCAGGCTCGAGGAATACGGTCGAAGGGCACGAGGAGAAGTATACTGGAAAGGGCTACGTGGTTGGGATGCAAGGCACTGATGAAGCAGGTGTTGGGGACGCCTCATTCCATATCTTCCAGCCCGCGCGGTGTGTGTTTAATTTGGTTTCCTGCTTTTTATCCTCCTATGGGGGCAGGGGCGTCCAATACAGATGTTTTGATCATTGTAAATTCTGCTGCCTGCAGGGGAGGTTTTGCCTGTAGGAGAAACACCTGCCAGATTACTTTTGCCTCTGAAGGAAAGATCTTTATCAAAAAAAGGAGCGGCTTTAATCTTTTTAAACCCCTTGAGAGTTTTAAGTCGATAGGACAGATGGTCTATCGATCACGGCTGGCAGTAAATGAAACACAACAGAACAACTAACAACAACAAGGAGGGGGGGAGGTCTGCTGTAGCGAATTTTACAATCATAATACCTCCCATACAAGATGATGTACATACCTCCTTCTCGGGTGTGTAAGCATCGGATATTCAAGAATGAGCCGGTGCAAGTGCTTTGGGACAAGCCACTCTACATTCTGGTCTTGCAAATGAATCTCATTCTAAGGGTTTTAAGTGAAGCTGTGACATTACTTTTAATAACACATTGGGACACTTGTTAACAGAACGCAAAGTGATTTAAACACTTGCAAAAGAATAATTATTTCTTTAGATTTGGTTACCCATCAGTAATTTTATAATGGACTCTGAAATACTAGAATTATAGGACTACGTATATGAGGCTATACAATAAATGAAAAGAAAGGTTATTGTTCAAGAATTAAAATACACGGTTACTTAATTCTTAGATAAAATGTGCAAGGTGTTAGCATAATCTGCCTTGAAGAGGCTGTGTAAATGAAAAACAGCGTTTAATTTTGTAAATGACATCCTTTTTACACTCATATTGTAATGACTATACAAATTCGTGATTGATAATTTATCGCTTTAATCGTGCTTTGCCTAGCTATCGTTCAACGCGAAGGAGGGAAGACCCACACACCGGAATTTGATAGTCGTGGTGCGGCGAGTATTCGGCGAGGTTTTAATTACTAACCTTAAACTACGCTTAATTTTATGCGCCCACTGCCCACTCGGTACTCCGCGTTGCGACGGACGAAAGTAGACAAAAGATGTGGGGTCTTAGGACAAAACAGAGATCTTGGGCTGAAATGGGAAGGGGAAAAGGATATTAATAACAAAAGGAAAATTACCAAGACGCTACTAATGAAACTTGACCAAGATATGAAAGGCGTGGACACGTCCTCTAGAGCTTAAGGAAAAGGTATTTAAATCATAAGGGCAGAGTTTATGACTACGATTCATTAAAATACAGATAACTAAATGACTAAAAGAAAGTAAATGATATTACAGAAGAGCTAAGGGAAAAGAGTGGAGGGTTTATTGTGTTAGCGGGAATTTATCATCCTTCGCCTATAAATCACAAAGTCTGACTATCACTTCCAGTCCCAGGGCGAGGAAAGTGCACCCGAAGGGCGAATTTTCCAGGAGGGGTGTTGACACGCACGCCCGTGCCAAGGTATGGGCGCAAGGGCGCCACTCCCTGTTATTCTCAATGATTTGTTACTGTGTGGGAATGGTATCCTGCATTTAATTGCTCTGTGGGATTATTTAAGGAAGATTACTAGAAGGTGATAAGAGATAGTAGTTCCGAGGAATGGAGGAAGATGGTGGAGGGACTGACATCCTCTGGATTAGGGTGCTAAGACTGAAAGATGGGAGCCTAGAGCTTTGTAAACTACTCCGAACTCCCACGCCCGTGGGGTAATTTACCGAGCCTTCTTAATGGTACAGTCGTCCTCAACCGGGAAGGCCGGAGGGCCTATGACCGGAGGGCGTACGGAGGGCTCACCTGGGCCTGCCAGCTGACGAGGAGGCTCAGGTTGGTTCTACTATAATCCGTCAGTAGCTCTTGTAGTTCATCGCCAAGGGAGTATGGCAGAACTTGACTTGCAAATTGAGGCCGGCGACGGGCTGAGGCAGAGAGGAGGTGGTCGGGGTGGCGGAGCGGCTCCCAGGTAATCGCTGGGACTAGCCCAGGCACGGGTTACAGGGCCGCACCTGCAGGTGAGCTTTCCGCGTGGTCGTGGAGGAACCGCCTCTCTGACTGACGCTGGTAGCGTGCCAGGTCAAAGAGAGGGGGGGTCCAGAGTTGGGACCTGAATGGAGATCGGGCGAGCGCTTTGGGGCTGGCACTAGGCAGCGCCAGGCGCTATCAGAGGTTTCCTGGGCCTGCCGGGCCAGGACGGATTTAAGCTTATTCTGCTCGGGGCATGCAAGTGGCACCGGCAGGAATTTGCATCTCCTGAAGGGAGATCTGATTGGGCCCTGGTACTGCAAATGAGGCAGGGGGCCGGGCACTGGAATTGGATCGGGAATCGAATGAGGGGGCCACTGTACATTGTGGTACTCAGGGGGTGGCACTGGTGGGGACTGTACGTCCTCCTGGTACCCAGGGGCGCCAGTCTTGACTGGGAGGGAGAAGGGGAGGGGATTACTCATACCAGCGGAATGATGGGGAATGGGACCCCTAGATTGTCGTGATCTCGTGGGGACTGAAGGTCCTGTCCCAGGATGACGCTACAGCCTCCTGGGGAGATGGCTGCATACTGCAGATTGCAAATTTTGATTGGGTGAGGTCTTGTGGACTCAATTGACCAGAGGGGAGTATCATTTTAAATTGATTTATCTCTCGACGTGATTTAGTTTTCGTTTATTGATTTATAGCCCGTAGGGGAACTCTGTCTCCTTCGATGAGGGATCAGCGCCTGAGTCATCGAATGGTGACTGGCGCGCATGGGCTGGCTACCTCGTGGAGGGGCTACGATACAGGCCGCCCTTCTCGCGGAGGGCCCAATGATGTGGGATCTGGGGACGCAAAGGCGATGTGGAGTATTTATTTTATTATTGCGTACATTTTGCCCATGCGGGAGAATGTGGCTATAAACCTTGTACGCTGCAAAAATGCTTGCGTATTGAATCTTCCGCATTGCCCTGTGGAGGGCGAGGCGAGTTATTTGTCAGTTTTCCAGAGAGAGGAGCCGGGTTTCTGTTCCGGCACTGTTCGGAGGAATGCCCTGCTTTTCTGTACACGGTGTGTTAGGGTTTGCCCGAGTTCCTACTTTTTGGTGGGAATTTGAACTCGAGGAGGACGGGGATTTATCTTCCGCCCATGGATCCTTCCTTGAGGGTGGAGTTTCCCACATATTCAGCATCTCGCAACACTCGTGAGTGTTGCTGGGCTTTTCCACTATAAGGAGTGGCGAGGCAGGGAGGGCGAGCGCAGGAAATGCTCGGAATTTAAAACTGGCCGAGTACTCGGGCGTGTTAGTGGCTCCTTCCAGAATTGAGCCATTTTGTCAACGCCGCTTCCGAATGGTACGCCTAATCGACCAAGTCTGGCCTGGCTTCTCTGGGCTGCCTTCCAACGCCCTCCATCACTGGGGTAATCTCGTACGCCTCGTAACTGCCATGTACAGCTTCCAGTTTCCGATCGCCTGCGGAAGGGCGGTAGGGGTACCCAGGCCTTCCGCCCAGGGGAATTTAGTGGAGAACAAGGAGGAGTTCTGTTGAGAGATCGCAGAGCACCCAGGACTCATTCAGCCCTTTCTGCCATACTGGTCTGACTCTGTCCATTTTGGCATGAACGGCGAGCTTGGTTGAGGCACTCACCCCAGCGTGGTGGGCGTGGGGTGGGCGAAGGTCGTCTAGCACCTGGAGCCCATGGGCGCGTTCTCTCTCTCCTGCTCTTGGGCAATCTCTGTCTCTCTCTCCTCACGCCCTCTCTCCTCCCGTTGTTCTTGGGCACCTGTTCCTCTTCACGTC